>NC_009417.2:1080451-1195128 GCF_000002875.2 Leishmania infantum JPCM5
CGGTGTCGATGCTTACAAGTGATGCCCGGCTTCCAGCCAGCGTGCGCCCGCACCCGCTCG
Source organism: Leishmania infantum JPCM5 (assembly GCF_000002875.2). Lineage (NCBI taxonomy): Eukaryota > Euglenozoa > Kinetoplastea > Trypanosomatida > Trypanosomatidae > Leishmania > Leishmania infantum. The sequence goes on from NC_009417.2 coordinate 1,080,512, forward strand.
TCGGCGGGGGCTTCTTTGATGTAGCGCGTGGGCAGCTACGCGTGCAAGGCACGGTGAGGTGCTATATACGGACTCGGGTGCCTCTGACGGCATCCTCGGCAGCGCGTGTGCACCAGCGGTCGCGGCTGCACAGTCTTTTTTCTGCCCCGGATGCTGCCACACCTGGCGCCGGCAGCGGCGCATTCCGCCCCGACGAGGACCTGGGCGAGTCTCAGCACCCCTGGTTGCGGCCGGGGTGGCGCCTCGGTGTCTCTCTTGATATACCGCACATGCAGTGCGACGTAGCAGCAGCGGGCGGCGACGACGTGGATCACCCCCGCCGCAGAAGCGTTCCGGCGCCACGGGGCAAGTCGCTGTCGATGGAGTTCCGTTTACTGTCCCTGTCCCCGCGCGACGGCAGCGATGTGGCATTGTACGAGGTGCACACCCACGGCGACACCACCGCCGACGAGGTGGCCGCGGTGTTCCAGGCAGAGGGCCTGCGCGTGGTGAATGACTACGTGCAAGATGTGCCGTTGGCGGTGGCAGTGGAGGAGGTGGCAGCGCGCATGCGAGCGGCTCCACCTGGCCTGCTGCACGAGCTCCCACTCGGGCTGCAGCACCGCCTTCGCTCGGCGACGGCGGAGGAGCTGGTGGCGCTGCCACTGATGCGAATGCCCCTCGAGGATGCCGATCTCCTTGCTGTGCAGCACATGCTCGTACAGCTGTCTTCACTCTCGCCATCGCTGCCGTTTGCTGACGATGTGGAGCGGCTGCGGCAAGTGGTGCTGACCGCGGCGTCGTCCACAAGCGGCAGAGCACGCCACCCCCTCCAGCGCCTTCTTCTTAGCACTCTCTCGTCGTTGAGGCTGGCAAACGAGGTGGAGCGCCGCGTGTACGAGCAGGTGCTTGCGTTGACCCTCGGCACCGGCGTCGAGTGCGCTGGCGTTGTCTTCCCAGATCCATCGGACGCAGGCAACGTGCACGTCTTGCAGCAGCTCTGGCTCACATATGAGCAGCAGCGACAGCGACAACCGTCCTTGACCGATGCGGCGCGCGCGGCGCGACAGCATCCGCTTGCCTCTTCGCTACGCTACACCACCCGCAGCGTCCTCGACGATCCCGCTGGGCTAACCCGTGTACCGCTCCTCCAGGATTTGGCGATGGGCTTCGCGTCAGGGGGCGCTGCGGAGTCTTTGAGTGCGCCTGATTGCAACGGCAACGTTCCTCGCGATCGCGGCGAGTGCAGCTTCTCCCAGGCGGCTGAGCTGCTCAGCGTGCTCTCTTACTCGCAGAATGCAGAGGCAGGGCACAGGTTATCCGGCGACGAGGCGCGCGAGACCGCGGCGTCGGCTCTGACGTGTCTCAATGACGCGGCAAGGCGATGGATGCAGACTGAGGTTCCGTCGCCGTATGCGGCGGCCTTTCAAGAGTGGTGCGCCGCTTCCCTGGCTCCGTCGCGCTGCGCCGATACGGCTGCCCCTGATGCGGGCGTGGCCGTTCTCTTGCCATCGCCTGAGAGCCTGTTACGGCGCTGCGACGGCCCAGGCACATCGAAAGAGCGTGGATCCGACCGTGTTGCGGAAAGCCCTCATTCAAGCGATGGCGGCGGCCACGCAGCAGTGCCACAGCGGGAGACGCTCCTGGAGCACGCCCACCTTCCCGTGCGTGTGTTCCTGCGTGTGGAGGAGCTGGCAGAGCTGCGGTGTGCGTACTGTGGAGGGGTGGGGCACACGTGGCAGCACTGCGTCGCGCGCGTCGCAGAGGCTGTGGCTGTGCTGAAGGATGACGGTCTGGTGGACAAGTCGTTGCCACTCCCCGAGAACACCGCAAGCACTGCTGTTGGATCACCGGTCTCTGAGTCCGCGCCGGCACCTCTGGCGGCCTCGGTGATGGACAGCGAAGGCATCACCTCGGCCGACGACGCCGCGGCTGCACTGGCGGAGCAGGCGAACGCTCTCAGGCGGCATCGTCAGCACCAGCAGCAACATATTGCGAGAATCGGCTGCGATGGTGATGCGTCTGCGTCGCTTTCAGTGTCCTCGGCCCCATTCGCAGTGGACGTCCCGCTCATTGCCGTGCCCAATGCCGCTGCAACGCACCGCTTCAAAGCTGGCCACGCCCTGCGCAGCGAGTCTCGCAAGCCTGCCGTGCACCGCCGCGTCATGCGGTGTGTGTACTGCGGTGGCCGTCATCACGTGACGGCGTGCCCGACACTGCGGGCGCAGGATAGCGAGTCCGAGGCGCGCCGCGCCGACGCTGCTGCGGCCGCTTCACCGGACTCAACCTCTTCGACGTCGTCTCCGAACCGCAGCGGGCCGCCGCTCTTCTGCATCAAGTGTGGACAAACCGGCCACCTCTACACGCGCTGCCGCGGGGTGCCCGTGGGCCTTCACCACGCGACTCACTGCCCCATCTGCCTCCAGCCGCGCACCAGCGCGTCGCATGATCCGAAGCATTGTCCTCGGCGGGTGCCCGTGCCAGAAGGCTACCGACGCGACGGGATACCAGCAGCGGAGGAGTGCAACACTCAACGTAAAGCATCCCCTTGGCATCCATTGAGCCAGCCACAGGCGGGTTCAGAGCACGGTTGTCGTCCAGCGACGGCTGACCGACAGCCGTGGAGGGGCAGTATACATGTTGGCGGGGTGCCTCGCCGCGGCCGACGCCGTACCTCTGTGTTAATAGCCGACAGCTTTGTGGACAGCAAGTGAGACACCTGCACACTTACTGCGTGTCTGTGTCGGTGTGTTTGTGTGTGCGCTTGTGTGTGCTGCATGAAGCGCCCGCTTGCGTTTTTGTTCACAGGTCGAATGCAGAACTGCTACTGCCTGCAGTTGTATCTAGCCAGTGGCGTCAACGTGTAGAGTGCAGAGGGGGTTGGTAGGTTGCCGCAGAGATGCGTCTCGCATGCTCTGCGACCTTCGACTCACACTCATGCTCTCAGTTGGCTGCGGTACTTTTATGGGTTGTTATTGCTGGTGTCGGGGATGCAGCAGCCACTCCCTCCACCCCCGCACTCCCGCACTTCTCCACCTACCACCATCGTCATCGTCTCCTCTGCGTGCAGGTGTTTGAGAGATGGTATGTAGAGTGTGGTGGTGGTGGTGATGGTGGTGGTGGGGGAGGGGGCATTTCGCCCTTGTCAGCACATCGTTGGCGTCGAGGGGTGACGGCAAGGGGTGGTGGCACCCTGCCGTCGTGCTTCGCTGGCAGGGGTAGCGAGATGTCTGCCTCACAGCTGGCCACGCTTCTCCTTCTGCCGCTTCCCTCTCGCTCTCTTGCTCTTTCTCTGTTCATGGGTCGCGTCAACGAAGCGAAAAAAAAACGAGCGATGTGATTCGCAGAGGCCTCCAAGGAATGTACACACGTTCACACACCCAAGCACATACATCCCGGCATTCTTATCCTCCGTGCCACCACCACTATACTCCTTTGCCTCTGCTCCACCCTCCCCCCCTCACACACACACGCACACACACACATATATATATATATGCGTAGCGGCCTGGGGGCGACGTGCCACGCGCAGGCAGTGAAGTCATGTGGAGAGAGTGGACAAGTAAGATCAAAAGCTTTGCCGAGGACATCGCGTCGCCCGACTACGACGACGAGAGGCGCTCTAGCAACGGCAAATGTGAAGATGAAGAGGTGGACGGTAGAGTAGAACACACCCACCACCTGCCCCATGATGAGCGCGGCCATGCGCGTCACAGAGACGACGTGGGCGTGGCACGTGCGACAGCGCATGCCCAGCACAACAGTGGTGTCATCTATGGTGGCGCTGGTAGTGCCTCCGCGCTGGAAACCCCGGCACGGCGCTTGGCCTCGCAGCACAGTGAACTGACGGGGGACCCGCATGCAGGTGCCTGCGGCAGTGTCGACGCTGCCGCATATGCACGGGCGTCCTCGGTTTCGGCAGTAGCGACGCCATCATTTCTCTCACTATCGCCAAGCCCACCTCCCAAAGCAGCTGCGGGGACACGTCTTCCCGGTAACGTAGGGCCGCTGACGGCGTCTCAAGAAGCGGCGGCCGTCGCACAGTACAATGGAGGCGCACAGACGCCGGCTGAAAGTCCAGGCGATGACACTGTCGGTGCACACTCCTTCTCATCCTCCGCCAGAGGCGCTCAGGCAGCATCAGCGAGTACAGCAGGGCTCCGTGGTCCACCGCAGGCAAGAACGACTTCCAGTCCTCAGCCGGACACATCCCAGCCTTTGCCGGCACAACTCTCAGCACCGCTCTCATCGCCTTCTGCGGTGCCCATCTCATTTGTTTCGCCGGCGAAATCTGCAGGGGCGGTGCTTCCTGCACCTGCGGTCACTGCAGCCCCGCCGACGCCGCCAACGCAACAGCAGCATCTACCAGAGAAATCGCAGATGCTCGCTCAGCGCGTTGCTGCTCTCGAAGCAGAGAAGGCTCACCTGCGAAGTGACATAGCCAAGTATCAAGGCGAAGTACGCGAAAAACACGAGCAAACTGTTCAGTACTACGAAGCGAAGCTGAGGGAGGCCGCAGCGACGGCAGCGGCCACCGCCAGCGCGCCGGATGCGAACGCGCAGCAGCAAGCAGACCCGCTGCGCGCTGCTCTCCAGGTAGCCGCGGACGAGCTGAAGGGAGAGAGGGCACTCAAAACAGCACTCGAGGGGCGCTTCGGCGAACTGCAGCAGGAGGCTGACGAGCTCCGCGCGAGTCTCGCCGCGGCTCAGAAGGAAGTAGCAGCCATGACAGCGGCTTCCACTGCAGCATCAGCACCTTCCGAGACACCCGACACGACCCCGCTACCTGCAGAGAAAGATTGGGGTTGGCGTCATTCCGAAGAGCTGAACAGCCTCAAAAACGCAGTGCACGAGAAGACCACGCAGCTAGCGGCACAGACGGCTCAACTGCAGTCCTCGGAGGCAATTCGCCGTTCCCTGGAAGCTAAGTTGCAGGCGGCTCAGAGGGAAGCGATGGCGAACATCACGGACGATCATGACAAGAGTGCGGATGCCGCGCGCGAAGAGCAGCACCGTCATGCGCACCTTCAAAACGAGGTGGACCGGCTAAAATGCGAGCTGGTGGCGGAGCGTGATCGCTCTGCTATGGCAGAGGCGCTATTTGAGGATGCCCAGCGGAAGAAGGAAGACCACGCCGCGCAGCTCGCACATGAGCAAGCCATTTCGACAAGCGTCGCTGCTACTCTAGAGCCGACGAGGAAGTCGGCCTCTGCTTCCGCCGCCACTGCCGCTGCATCGGCAGCTCACGAAGAAGAGCGGCAGCGACTCGCCGAAAAGCTCGACCACATGCAAGCGGAGCGCGGCGTGCTGCAGCAAGAGGTGAGGCAGCTCACGGAGGCGGCGAGCCAGCTACAGTGCACGCTCGACACCCGGGATCACGAGTACGCGGTGGCACAGGCAGAGTGGACCGAAGCCCAGAAGGCTTTGCTGGAGAAGCGAAGCGTTTTCGAGGCTCAGGTGGCGAAAGACCGGGACGCTTACCAAGAAAAGCTGCATCGATTACAGACGCAGCTGGAAGCGGAGCAGAAGCGTGGCAAGGCGCTGGAGGCTGATAAGCAGGCCGCAGAGCACGCTCGCACTGCCGCCGAGACGCAAGCGGCATCAGCGGAGCAGCGATGTGGTGTCATGCAAGCGGAACTCGCAGCCCTCCAGCAGCAACTCAAGCGCCTCGAAGAGGCTGAGCAGGATCGCCAGCAGCAGGAGCGGCAGCGCATCACTGAGTCGGAGGCAAAGGAAAGTAGCGTCAGCATGTCTTTGGCGGTCCTGACGCAAGTAAAGAAAGAGCTGGAAGGAAAGGTGCAGACGCTGGAGGTGATGATGGATCAACTGCAGCGCATGACAGTTGACACGCTGGTGCGCTTAGGCGTGGATGTGGAGCGCGTGGTAGAGGAAAGCCGTAGGTACGGCGGTGGCACAGAGCGGGAGCCTTCGGGCGGCGACGACGGCGAAGAGGGCAACAGGGAAGGCGAGAAAGGTTGGGCAGCAGCGCGCACGGAAGTGCCGCTCCTGCAGCTCTTTTCATTGCTGATGACGGAGTGTCTGCAGCAGCACAGCATCGTGCTGCGGGCAGAGCGGGTGCAGCAGGAGTGGGAGCAGACCTACGAACAGGCCCGTCGAGTCAATGACTCGCTCAACCAGCAGATGGCCGATGCGTGGAGCGTCATTGGGAAGCTGCGCGAGGAGTTGTCTCTGAAGGACGAAGCGGCGCGTCAGATGAAGTCACGCGTGGACAGTGGCGACGCTCGGCTCGTGGAGGTGCAAGAACAGCTGGCCGGCGTCATGCATGAGCTGCAAGCGCTGCGCGAGGAGCGTGCGGGCTGGGCAGCGCGGCTGCAGCAGGCTGAGACTGGCGCAGAGGGACAGGCGAGCACTGTGTCCTCCTTGCAAGAGGAACTGAACACGCTACAGGACATGCTGCAGGCAAAGGAGGAGGAGCTGCAGGCGTCCTTACAAAGCAGCGAAAACCTGCAGCTCGTGCTGGATCGAATCCAGGAGAGCAAACGGCATGAGGTGGAGGCCTTGACGTTGGAGTCTCAGCTCGAGGCAGAGGAGCTCAAGAAGCAGCTGGTAGAGGCGCGGCGAATCAGAGATCAGCATGAGAGCGAGGTGGCAGGTGTGCGCGAAGGCTTTGAGCGGCAGCTCGCATCGAAAGACGCGGAGGTGACAACGATGCACCGCAAGCTCGCGGAGATGCGCAAGGCGCTAGAGAAGACAACGTCGCGGCACATGGAGGGCTCGGAGGCGAGCATTGACAAGCGCGTCGTGTCGCAGCTTCTCGCCAAGTACATGCACGCCTTCCTTGCGCAGCGGAAGGAGGCAGAGGACATGCTGAAGGTGCTCAGCGGTCTCCTTGACTGGGATGAGGCAACGCAGGAATATGTAGGACTGTTGCCTGGGCCAAACAACCCGCAGCCGCCGGACGGACCTGCCACACAGCGAGGCGGTGCTCGTCGGGGCCTGTTCAGATGGCTTCGTAGCGGGGGGGCGGAGTCAAATGAGGCGGGACTGGCGTCCAAGTGGGTCGAGTTTCTGCTAAAGGAAAGCGAGAGCAGCGGAGGCGATGGCCGTGCAAACCGCAGCGACGTTGGTGCCACGGCGTCCACTTCTGCTTTGTCTACCTCGGCCCCCGTCCCGGGCTCGCAACCCATCCCCTCATTGAGCTTCCCATCACCTTCTCCGGCGGTGGAAACGGCGACATCGGAGACTGCTGCAAGCCGCCGATCGATGTGAGAGGATCCGCGCAGTTGCTTTCTCCCACGTCCGTCACCGTTATGGGGGTCTTCGACGGGGGTCCAGTTTGTGCGAACATCTACGAGCGCCTCTCGCCGAGTGCCGGCGTACGTTTCGCGCGTCAGCTCACTTCGCCTTGGAGCCGAACGCGCTGGATCACATTTCTGTTCTAAGCACGTGGAGTCGTTTTCGCGAAGTACGCGCGCGCGAGCGTTTGTCATGCACATGCACACCGACTCTGTTTTAGCTTCGCTCTTCCTTGGATGCCACCTCACTCCTGGTATCCTTTCCGCTCTTCTGTTCCCGCATGGCGCGGCGGGAGGGGCACCCCCCTCCCCCTCCCGTGCGCGGTGTCGCACGGTCCAGCGCACTCCCACCCTCTTATGAGGATGGGCCATGCAGCCCCACACCCCCACCCACCCACTTCCGGTGGCGACGCGCTTGAGCACCGACGACGTGGGAAGATCAGAGCGGTGTATCGTTACGGGTGTGCCGGCGGTCGGGTCCTAGATTGGCGCTGCGTTGGAGCGACCCGCGGCAGCGAACGCGTCTGTGCCATCCGTGCGTTGGGCAAGCTGTCAGCCTAAACTCGACTTCATCAAACCCGCCGCTTGCACTGCCTACAGAGTGGAGGAAAACCTGGGTGCCACCCCGAGGGGGATGCACCGGATGGCGGCCGGCATAGTCGGCGCGGCTGTGAGGCGACCCGCGAGGCGTGTGGGTGCGCAGAGTGTGTGGCGCGGGCCGTAATCAGATGGCCGAGTCGGCGCATTTGCGGTAGCGCGCGTGCCTACGGCAGGCTCCGGGTGGTAGTCGTGGTGGGTCGAGTGGCGTTCGGCTCATGCTTTGGAAACGAATGCAAACGTCGGGCAGCCAACAGCGAATAAAGAGTTCCTCTTCTTGGATCGGCCTCATCAGCTTGTTTCTTTTCTTCTTCGCTAGCAAGTCCTTGCTGTGGTGTTGCACTGGCTCTGCTCATTGTGTCTGTGTGTATGTGTTGTTTGTATGCATGCCCGTGCATGTTTTTGGTTGTCTGTGTGTGTGCGGTCGGCCGCGCATCTCTTTCTTGGTTCTCGCACTCTCATACCAGCAAGTACACAAAGAAAGAAGCCGCAATGCAGAAAAACGGCCAAGAGGCGATCTGCACAACCAGTGCTCTACTCTCTTCTCTTCTCTCCCCCCGCCTCGGTGCATGTGAGGCGTAGAGGATGTCCGTGCCGAAGGGAGTATTGCCGCTGGTCTGGGGGTACCTGTTCTCTGTTGGGTTATGTCTCTCTCTCTCTCCATTCTTTCGTCTGGATTCTCTACGATGCCCACCCATATCGGGACAAACTCTCACCAAGCTGCGTGTATGCGCCTCTGCGTCTGTATATACGTGTTGCTTCCGCAGTGACGGCGGTGTGTACTCCACCACGGCGAAGCAGCGCAAAAGCCAACAAAAAGAGACAGAGTCGGCGCTGAGGACGTAGACGCTCTCGCCTACGGGTACTTGGCATCAGCGACAAGGAAAGGCAACACAAGACATTCTCGGTTGCGCGCGGTTCAGCGCTTGACGCCGGCGCTCTCAGACGTACACACACACACACACACATACACATACACGGTGCTAGCAGGGAGGGGAGGGGTGTAGATCAGTGGTGCTATAGTTTCTTGTAAATACGCTCTGCGCCGCACCCGTGCAAGACAGCGGTGCGGGTTTGCGCGCGCGTGCTCTGCGGGCGTATCGCGACTTCATCACCTCGCGTTTGTCTTCTCAGAGGCGAAGGGGAATGGGGGCGGGCGGGTGATCGTCCATCCTTGTCTTCCTCATTCACGTTCTACGCCGTGTTTGTTACTCTTTTTCTTTTTTTTTTTCGTGCAATCGACCTTAGAACGCGAATGTCCACCTATGAGTGGGTGATCGAGCAGGAGAGCCCTGACGGCGTGACTACACGTGTCGTGTTCGACTTCGCCGATGTCAATACCGACAGCCACGGAAATGGCGGCCGCTCGAACATATCTTCGTCGTCCTACCACCTGCAGCACCGCCGCGATGGACGCGGGCGAGGCTTGAGCGGCGGCACACCGTCGGCCGCCGGTGTCTTTGCTTTCAAGGAAGTCGCTCGCTCTGAGGAAGGCAGCAGTCTGCGCAGCAGTAAGCACAGTAGCTGCAGCCGCTCGCGCCGTCGACGTCAGCACCACCTCGGCACCTCCGGCAAGGGCGGCAGAGAAAGCGTCATCGGCACGATGGTAGGGCCGGGCGGCTCCGCGTACACATCGACGTCTGTGCGGCAGCGCTACCAGCGCATGCTGTTTGGCGGTGTTCTTGGTGGGAGAGCGGCGACTGTTGCTGGTGTCTCGCGAACCACAACGGCCACGCCGGACGCCTCCGCCTCCGTGTTTGCTTCAGGACTTGCGTCGTCTTATCGGATCGACCCAAGCGCTGGCCTCAATGGCGACACCCACTCTTTCAGTTCCAGCCCGCTTCGCGGCACCACCGCTGGTGGCCAGCCACCCAGCACCCTATTTATGTCCGCCTACGGTGCAGAAATGGTGGACGAGGACGAGAATCAATGCAGCAGCGGCTGCCTGGGCCGGCGGAACCGCTGCAGCACAAGGAGGGGTAGCAGCAGTCACGACGGAGGCGTGTCGAGCGTGGCGTGCGCTAGCGCTGCCTGTGACCGGAATGCTGCAGCACCACAGCACGCGGCTTGTGGCATGCGCACCGCCGGTGACACCCCTCGGCGGTCCTCTGTGCTGACTGCAGCCGCCACGACGGCAGCTACCGCGCCGCCTTCGTCTTGTCGTCACCGCCGCGTTGCGGCACACGAGGATAGCGACGATGACGACCTCACGAGCGACACTGGCATAATCAATGGGGACGGCTCGTATTACGTGCTGCGCGACGTGTGGGCGGCACGGGCCACGTGCCCTCGCACCATCACAACAGCTCGCGCGGCCGACTTCCCTGCGTTTCCGCCACTGCACCCCATCAGCGTGGAAAAGGAAGAGGAGCCAGCGAAGACGCTGACTGAGTGCTGTGGTCACCCCGCCGGTGGCACCGATGCCCGCGATGTGCTCAGTTGTATTGCAGATGCCAAGGCCACGCAGCGGGCGCCGGTCTCCCTCGCACCAAGCCAGGAGAACATCCGTCAACAGGCCAAAGCAGATGCAGCGGAGGAGCACCGGCGGTACAACAAGATGCTGCTCAAGAAAGAGCGCCAGTGGCGACGCGATCGAGGGTGGCAGCCAACGGGGTCAAGTGGGGACGGCACGGTCAGCTTCTGTAGGACGCACGGCTGGTACGCGGGCGAAAGCAGCCGAGGTCTCCGTGATGGCGCGTCTGCCGGTACCGGTCGGCGCGGTCGTCGAGAGCGCGCCGTGGCCGTGCGAGGCAGATTGGACGCCTACGAGCCTAGAAGTAGCAGCACCACCGACACTAATGAAGATGACGCGGACGACGAGAGCTGCGACACCTCGTCTCTCTCCTCATTGGAGTGTCTGAGCACCTCGAGCGATGGCTTCGACGTGCGCGAGCTGCGGGCGGACTCGGCCTTCGCAGCTACCGTGCGGTCTCTGGCGAGCCGAGCAGAGCGGGAGCGCAAGAAGATGGAGGCGCGGGAAGAGCAGATGCTCTGGAGTGAGGCTGCGCAAAACAAGGCGACGTCAATCACGCAACGATCGCCGCTGCACTCACCAGCTACCCTCCGTGGCTTGATGTCTTCAGCAGACGGCGCTGCCGCCACGACGCCAGCGTTGCCGCCATCATTGGCCACTGTACTGCGTCGTGGAGACGCCGTGTCTGCTGGCGGGTCAATCAGAAATGGCGTCGGGAGTGGCAACGCTGGTCGCAGCGGCGCTGTCTCGTCGTTCTTTATTTCACCAATTCACCAGTCTGTGGCAGCAGAGTCGGCGGCATGGACGGCGGGTACGGGGTTCGAGTTTCTGGGGCAAGGTGGCCTTGGCGGCAACGACACCACGTCATCGTCCTCGTTGCCCACCTCACGGCCGGCGCCGTGGCAGCGCCGTAGCAGCGCCTCCACACCTGCAGGGGCCACCATGAGTCGACGTCGCGAGCGGTCAGAAGACAACGAAGACGGTTACGCGGAGGAGCTCAAAGAGTCGTGCGACGGGGTTGCATCATCTTCCGCGACGCACGCGATCGCTGCTGATGCTCAAGCCAGCGCCCACCGTGCTCGCAAGAAGCGTAAGCGAGGCGATCGTGCTCGGCAGTCCGTCGTCGGCGAGTGTGGCGGCAGCCGCGCGTTGCGCCCCGTCGCCGCCCCGTCGAACGGCCCTCCGCTGGAGATCTTGCCGTGCAGCAAGATGGATATGCGGGAAGACCTCCTCGAGTCGTTTCTGATGGAGGCGATGCTGGACGAGGACGACTTTGCGCTTTACTAATGCAGCGCTCGCGGGGTCGGAGGGTGGGATAGAGGGGGCCGTGCGGCTCGGCGGTGACGGCGGCATTACCGCAGAGTCTTGCGCCTTGGACCTCCTCTGCACCCAAGTGCGTGAGTGTGTGTGTGTGTGGGCGTGCTTCTCCTTCAGTGCTGCGTTGCACGTTTCCTGGTTACATCTTTTTCCGCGTGTGGACAACGGATTCGATTTGGAGGAAGTCACGAGAGGCTGACCAAGAACTAAACCACCGGCAAAGGCAATGGCGTGCAGCGATGGAAAAGACAGTGCCTGTGTAACGGCGGTGCATGCACCTATTTTGTGTGTATTTGTGTGCGTGCGTGTGTGTGTGTGCACGGGAGAGTAAGGGAGGGGAGGTGCTCGGACGGCCTCGAGAAAAGGCGGACTCGCTCCCCCCGCCTTCCTTTTCCCTTTCCTCGCCTCTTCTCGCCTTCTGCGCGGAGCACGAAGAGGAGACGGGTGGACTCACGACGATGGAGTCAATCAGGAAGACTTCCGCTGCTCGTGCTCCTTTCTGCCTTTACATACACACAAACGCACAACTCTCTCTTTCTCGCTTCTCGATAATGTCGCGCGCGGTGCACCGTCTCCGTCCTCTGCTTGTTTGTTATGCGGCAACGGAGCGCGCGCATGCATGCATGCCCATGAAGTACACACTGTGGCTTGATTGTCAGGTCTGCAGGGAGGTGTTCATTGCAGCTCGTGCATGCTTACATCTAATGAGTGGAAGAACTATCCCCCTTCCCCCCTCAAAATAGAAGAATATGAGCTCCGCTAATGCCACATCTTCCACAGAGTCCGGGGATGGTGACAGAGTGCAACAGCGGCAGCGGCAGCAGCTGAGTGCTGGTGCTGGCCAGTCACCACACATCACGAAGGAGAACATCGATTCGTTCAACTACTTCCAGCTATTCGGTCTGGCTACTCCGACCGCTACCTCGGCGGCTGCCTCCACAGGAGGTAGCGGTGGTGGTAGTGATGCCGCCATCCCTGACATCGACGTGGCGGCGGTGCGCCGTGTGTACCGCCGTCTGAGCCTGCGCTTCCACCCGGACAAGGACGACTCTGAAGAGGCGCGCCACGCTTTCGAGGTGGTACATACGGCACTCGAGACGATTATCGACCCGACGAAGCTTGCTGCCTATCTTAAAACTCTCGTTGAAGGCAGTGGTGCTGGCGGCAGTCGCGTCCCCGGTGAGGAGGCGCGCCAGCGTCAACGAGCGCATCAGGCTCATGTCGAGGCCCAGTGGGCAGCCACGATGCTTGTGCAGCGGGCGCAGGAACGTCTGGCAAAGGAGGCGGCGGCGCGGCAGGCTGCCCAGGAGCGGGAGGAGGCAACGCAAAGACTTCTGTCCGAGCTGACGAGTTCGTTGAACACACCGTTTCAGTTGATGGAGGCGGAGCTGGTCCGCGACTGGGACGTGGATGAGGAAATGGTGGCAATAAAAACCAAGGAGGTGACGAAGGTGCTGCGCCAACTGGAGTCGGCCGACGGTGCGTGGGCGTCTTACCTAATGCACGAAGGAGCGTCGCGCAAGCGAAACCGCGAGGACACGGCACGGTGATATACCTGATGCAGCCTTGCGCTGCCGTTCTACATCTCTCTCCCGTTCTCGTATTCCTCCAAGCACTTGGCGCTGAAAGCAGCACGGACGCATCTGTGTGCCGTGAACTGCTGCTAAGCATGAGATCGCCATCGTCTCTCTCTGTGTGGTTTTGTGGGCGAGTATGGCGACTCATCCGCTTAAACGAGCTTCTATCTCGCGCTGCTACTCAACCTCCCACCCCCACAGACACATACACCTCCTCTTGTGAAAGCATGGGTTGTGGCCAGTCTCCGCTAACCGGTGGAGCGCGCCTGTGCTTCATCATTGGGAATGTATTGCATGCCGCACTATCCTTCGTTTTTGCTTTATTTTTTTTTTTTCGTGTCCCCCCCTCTCTCCTTTTCTCTTGCCGTCCTCGAGCGGCGCGGCCCCAACTACCTATACAACCACACACACTCACACACGCACACGTGATCAAAGGAGCGGCAGTCGCACCGCGCGCACTCGCGCCCAACGCAGCGGGAGGGAATAAACGAAGGCGACGCCCTTCAGCGGCCAGCGCACTGCGAGTGTGTCCTGCTTGCGCGCTGAGCTGCGTTGAACTCGGCCACTGGACTTGCAGGAGGTGCTCATCATCTGCGTTTGACCGCAGCCCTGCGTGGACGCGCCTGCGGCGAAGAAGCCTCCTTCACCACCCACCGCTGCACCTCACCGCCTGCTTTTTGCACCCTCCGCTTGCAGGCCGCGTCTTCTGATCCACGCACGATCACACTCATACACGCATAGATTGCAGCAACAACCCTTCCTTCCACCCTGCGGCACCACCCGCGCATCTTCGCAAGCAGCGCAGCAGCGGCGTTTCACCATGCTCACCAATCGCACTCTGACGGAGGAGCAGACGATTATTCGGCGGCACTTCACCGACTTCTTCGAGAGTGAGCGCTATGAAGAGAAGTACCATGCACGCATCCAGGCGATGATCGTTGCTGGCAAGGCGCGGCTGCTGCTAGACATTGGCGACTTCCTCGACTATGTCCCCATCAGCGCCGGCGGAGATGGTGGCGACGGCGCCGGCACTGGTGGGGCTGGCAGCGAGCTGGGACTGTCGCTGGGTGCCAACATTATCCGCCAGCCAAGCAAGTATATTCCTCTTTTGGAGTTAGCTCTTCATGATGTCGTACTTCGGCAGCAGCCCGAGTACCTAAAAGTCGACTACCGCTCTCGCGCCGTGCACGCCGGCTTCGAGGGCCCCGTTGGTCGCGTTCTGTCGCCACGCGAGCTCTACGCGCGTCACCTGAACACTATGGTCGCGCTAGAGGGCATCGTGACGCGGCAGTCGACGAACCGGCCGCGCGTTCTCGAGACGGTGCACTACTGCGTCGAGACGAACAAGTTCACAAAGAAGGAGTTCCGAGATCAGCTGACGCCGATGATCGACAGCTCGCATCTGCCTACGGTGAACGTGATGCCCAAGACGGACATTGAGGGCCACGCCCTGCGCACAGAGCTTGGCTTGTGCACCTTCATGGACTCGCAGTGTGCGGTGCTGCAGGAGGCACCGGAGCGCGCACCGACCGGGCAGTTGCCCCGCAACGTCGAAGTGCGCTTTGATGACGACCTCGTCGACGCTGTGAAGCCGGGCGATCGCGTACTGCTTGTCGGTGTGTACATGCCATACACGACGTCGGACAGCAAGAGCTTCCAGTCCATCGTGCTGGTGAACCACGTCGTGCCGACGCAGGCCTTCACCTTCCTCTCCCGCCCCATCCCATCCGTGGAGGATCGGCTCACTCGCTTTGCGCAAAGGTGTGCCGAGCAGCTGGGCCCCGGTGGCGTACTGGAGACACTCTCCAAGGCAGTTGCCCCTACCATCTACGGCATGACCGCTGCGAAGCAGGCCATCTTACTGATGATGGTTGGCGGTGTGGAGCGCAAGTCGCACAACTCGCACGTGCGTGGTGACATCAACGTCCTCCTCGTTGGTGAGCCGTCGACAGCCAAGTCGCAGCTGCTACGCTTTGTCCTCGGCATCGCACCGCTCGCCCTGAGTACGACCGGCAAGGGCTCCTCCGGTGTCGGGCTGACGGCGGCCGTGGCGACGGACAGCTACACGGGCGAGCGGTCGCTGAGCGCTGGGGCGATGGTGCTGGCGGACCGCGGCATCCTCTGCATTGACGAGTTCGATAAGATGGGCTCGCAAGACCGGGTAGCGATGCATGAAGCGATGGAGCAGCAGACGGTCACGATCGCCAAGGCTGGCATTCACGCATCGCTGAATGCCCGGTGCAGCGTGTTGGCGGCAGCGAACCCCATTTACGGCTTCTACAGCGTGCAGCACCGCTTGGCATTCAACGTCGGCCTGCCCGAGTCTCTGCTCTCCCGTTTCGACTTGACCTTCATCATTTTAGATCAGCATGCTTCGGACTACAACCGTCGCATTGGCTATCACATTCTGCGCAACCACATGACCGCGGAGGCCGTCAGGTACGACGAAGTCGACTCACGGACGGTGGTTGACAGCGTCGAGGCCGGCAGCGGACGTGAAAGCAGCGGAGCCGAGCTGGACGGCCGTGATGGGCGTCGGGGTGGTCGGGGCGTAGACGGCGAGGATGGTGGCAGCGGTGAAAGCCGTCTTGACTTGCGCATGACGACGAACAGCACCGGTGAGTCGATTGTCAGCATCGACTTTTTGCGAACCTTTCTGCAGATGGCAAAGCGCGGGTCGCCGCTGCTGACCGAGGTGTCGCGCGATCTCGTGTGCCAGCACTACGTGCAGCTGCGCGCGGAGCAGCAGGATGGCGGGCGCGACGGTTTTTTCATCACCCCGCGTACGCTTGACGCAATTGTGCGTCTGTGCACTGCGCACGCCAAGCTTCGCCTCTCGCCGACGGTGGAGGAGTCGGACGTGACGGCGGCGATGGCTCTCCTGCGGGCCTCCGTGAACGCCGCGACGACGGCGACGCAGCAGCGCAAGGATGACAATCAACTTTCGCTCTCGGAGGCGGCCGCCGGTGTTGCTGGAGCGGCACTGGCGCCTGGTCAGAAGCGTCCAAACGCCGCCATGGAGGTGGTGGGGGCACAGAACCGCGCGAGCAAGGCAAGCGCCTACCTCAGCAGCGGCACCGAGGAGTACGTCGCCGACAAGGCGTCAGGCAGGAGCTCGCATCAACGTCTGCGCACCGAAAGCGCCCTCGTCGGCGACAGCGGTCGTGCTAGCGGCGAAGCGGCGGCAGCTGTCTCAGATGCGGCACCTGCAGTCACTACTGGCATCTTCAGTAACGCCGCAGTTGCTGCAGTCGACATCAATCTCAGTCGGCGCGTGATCGAAGCGCTGAAGCAACTGCAGCGCGAGCAACGAGATGGCGTGTCACTGGATGAGCTACATGAGCGCCTAGGTGGGCACACGATCTCGGCAGAGTCGCTGAAGCTCTCCGTGATGCAGCTGCAAGGGGACGCCTTCATCTTTGAGAGTACCGAAGACGGCGGCAGCAACACGATCCAGTTCATTTAAGCTGTGCGGTGGGGTGGGGGGGGCGGGGCAGGGGGTGATGAAAGACGCACCTCCTCACGTTTAGCAATGCCCTCACTTTTTCTCTTTCCTGGTGGTGTAATCGCGTGCATTGTCAGCGCGCGTGCGCTCCGCCTCTCTCTCTTCCTTTTTCCTGTGCATCGATAATGATAAGGACGATGAATGAGTTGAGATTTCGAGTGGCTGTGCCGCCTCTCTCGTTCTTACCCACACACGCACACACAGATATAAATCTATGTAGATCTATTTGTCTGCCTGGTTATCACCAATAGACGCGCAACTCCCGCCTGGAGCTGTTGCTGCGCACGCTGTTGTTGGCATTCTATTCCCTTTGCATGTGTCCTGCGGAAATGCTGATATGTTCGTCTCTCACGTTCTCTCTTTTTTTTTCGCGCGTGTGTGCGTGCGTGTCGAGGCGGCGGAAGGGCTTAGCGTGGGGGGGAAGACGGATGGGGGGGGAACCCCCTGCCCAGTGAGACGCAGGCCGTGGCACTAGCTTCTTTGTCGTTGTTGTTTCTGTGTCGAGGAACCGCCAGGACTGTGAAAACGGCTCGCATCACTGTTGTCCCCAAGTCGGCCTTAGCCCACGCCCCTTCCCCTGCCCTCGCACCGTTGCACTCGACGACGAGAGAGTGAGAGAGGTAGGAGGGCGTTGTTGCCTCAATGCGTGTCGGTGTATCAGTGTGAGTGTGTAGTCGTTATCTTTTCCCTTTTCTTCGACAACATCTCTCGCTACGCAGGAAGTTGTGACTCCGACGGAAACGAATGGGCCAACCGCGTACGGCGAGAAGACCGGCAGCACGCGAAGTGATCGAGATTAGAAATGGATGCGTCAGCGAGGTCGAGCGGACACCGTCGTCAGATGCGGTCCCTCACTCTCTCCCCCAAACCACCCGAAAGAGCGGCGAGGCAAGAGACAGGGGCGAGGGAGAGAGGACCCTCCCTTTTGGACTCTCTCCCGCTTCCCAATAGCTTGCCTTGCCGACCCTGTGCATTGTGGCGCTAGTATAGACTGTGCTTTACTCCGTAAGCACGGTTGTGCGCTTGCATGTGTGTGCGCCACAGCGCACCTTAGCGGGTGTTTGCGTGCTCCATGCTCGCAGCACGGGCGGGTGCGCTTGAAACGCCTTGCAGACTCACTCTCCATTTACGCTCTCTGGTTGACAACTGCTTTCTTCGGTTCGTCTCCACATTTTTTTTTGACGGTCATCTTTCTACCACCTCTACTCCTTCATTGTCTGCCGCCGTGCCTGAAGGCGTGTGGGTGCATATTTGTGCGGTGAGGGTAGAGGCGAAGATCAACTAGAGCCATGCTGCGTGGTGGGCTTCAGACATCACCGCGGCTGATGGCTCGGGGCATCGCAGGGCCACAGGTCCTCGGTGCTGAGGTGCCATCCTTTCGCAGCTTTCCGTACCGGGCCCAGGACACGCTGTACTTGTACCGACACTTTCTCCAGCTTATTTACCACCACTACGGGCCTGAAGAGCGCAAGGACTTGCTTTTTCGGCTGCGCAATGAGTTCTCCAGCAAGCGGCACCTGCGAGGCCCTCGTGCCGTCTCGGCGGCGCTGAAGCGTGGGGAGGGGATGCTTGCACTGCAGCGCCAACTCCTTCAATCGCGCGAGGTACGCCGGGGAACGTCACGCGATGGTGGAGCGCAGAGTGTCGACACACTGTGGGATCAGTTCCAGATGGTTTCCGGGAATGTGTTGCCTGGACTCCGCAACTATGAAAACTCGCTCCCCGTCTCGAGCGGGAGCTACGTTACACAGGCGAGCACGAACAACGTGTACTCGCGGCGCCGACGATGATGGCGGGGAGGCATTGATAGCTTGAGAAAAAACGCACGAATCCGACACGCGCACGCACACCGTCGAAGATTTCGTGCTTCTGAGGGTTTAGGTGGAGGGGAGCGGGAGGGGGGGGCGGCTGCGTTCAGACTGCCGAGAAGTGCCGCGCGTGGTCAACTATGGTGCGCAGAGAAAGAGCAGCGGCGAAGAATGCGACGGGCAGCTGCCACTCGCAGAGCGATTCTCCCGCCTTCCTCATCCCCTTGCGGCCTCGACCTCTCCTTCGATACCCGGCTAACAGATTGCGCGTGTGCTTGTTGTACCGGCGTAACTTCCCTCCTCTCGGCGAGCACATACGCATTTTAGCGCTAGCATAGCCCTCACCGGTACAGCTAACCTTTTTGATGCTCACTCCTCCGAGCCATCCCCCACCCACCCACCCACCCGCCAAATCACTTCTCCTCCCTCAGGTATACTGCACATGAGCTGAACAAGGTGCTGCAAAGATAGGTGGCCACAGTGCCAGACTTAAGCATCGGCTATACCAGAAGAACAACCCTCGCAGCAGCGCCGGCTTCCCCTTGTTCTCCCATCGGGCACACGGATGCATGCATGTATGTGTCTTCTGCTGACTCGATGAAACTTATCTCGCTTGCTTGCGTGTGCGCGTGTGAGTCTGTGCCCGTCCTGTGGAAGTGGTGATGGAGGAGTGGCTGATGGACAAAGGCAGCTACGCCGGCACCAACCCCTCTGCCATGTCGGCTGATGCGTGCCCCTGCTCCACCACAGCCACTCTCTCCTCCCGTGCGCCCAGGATCCTCTCCGTGCACGGCGCGACGCCCTACCGCGTCCCACCTCTGTATTGCTCTCTTCCTCTGTCATTCTCGCCCCCTTCCTCTCTCACTTTCTGGACTTCCGGGTCGCCCGCTCTGTACGCGCTTTCAAGCCGAGACATACACACACGTAGCCATCTTATCTGTGACTCCACCGCATACGGTCCTTCCGCGACAGCTGCACGCGGACAAAGCATGGGCTTCGGCGCTCTTCCGACCCGCACTCCACGCCGTGTCGTGGTGACCGGTATTGGCATGGTCACGCCCCTCGGCGTCACCGCGGTGGACACGTGGGCTGCTGTGTGCCGTGGACAATCCGGCTGTCGGCCGCTGATTGAGGCTCCGTACTTTTTGCCCGGTTTCCTCGAAAACGACAAGATGCTGTCTCCGCAGCAGAAGGCAGCGGCGCTGGAGAAGCTTGTCGCCGCCTTGCCGTGCAAGGTGGCTGCTTTCGTTCAGCCGCCAGCCGAGGTCGGGTTGGCGGCTGGCAAGGTGGACAAAGCAGTGCCTGCGGCCGATCCGTTCGCGCCCACCGCCCACGAACCGCGGGCGCTTCGCTTATGCGCGCGTGCGGTCGAGGAAGCGCTCGCCGACGCTGCGCTCCAACTCTCCGAGGCCGTGCAGGATCGCTGCGGTGTCAACATCGGCATGGGCATCCCCTCTCTTGCCGACGTGACGGACGTCTCCGCCTACCTGACGGGCGACGCCATTGCCACCGATGCGGGTCATGTGCACTACAGCAAGGTCCCTCCAATGTTTTTGCCGAAAATCTTGGGCAACATGGCAGCCGGCAACACGGCCATCCGCCACAAACTGCGCGGTCCCATCGGCAGCAGCGTGGCGGCGTGTGCAACAGGGGCGCACTGCATTGGTGAGGCGGCCTTGTGGATCCGTGAAGGCCGCGCGGACGTTATGGTGTGTGGCGCAGCGGAGGCCTGCATCACGCCGGTTTCCGTGGCCGGTTTTACAAGGATGCGGGCACTGTGCACGCGGTTCAATGACACCCCATCATCTGCCTCGCGGCCGTTCGACATTACTCGCGCCGGCTTTGTGATGGGAGAAGGCGCAGGTGTGTTGATCCTCGAAGCGCTCGAGCACGCCGTGGCGCGGGCGGCGCCGCGCGTGTACGCCGAGCTGCGCGGCTTTGGCATATCGTGCGATGCACACCATGTGGCGGTGCCGCACCCCGAAGGGCTTGGTGCCCGCCGCTGCGTGGAGCAAGCCTTGGCGGAGGGAGGGGATGTCCCTGCCGCGGCCGTCGGCTACGTTAACGCGCACGCGACGGGCACCATCGGTGATGAGGTGGAGCTGATGGCGATCCAGCAAGCATTGCGACCTTCGACGGCACCATCCTCTCCGGCGCTGCACGTGAGCAGCGCCAAAGGAGGGCTGGGTCACCTACTCGGTGCTGCTGGCAGCGTCGAGGCCGCGCTGACGGTCTTGGCGTTGCACGAGCAGCGCGCGCCGCCGACGGCGAACTTGACGGCGTCGTGTCTCACGAGAGAGCAGCAGGAGTGCGGCTTGGTGTGTATCCAAGGCAGCACCGCGCAGCCAATGCAGAGCTGCGAGGCGGTAATATCGACAAGCTTCGGCTTCGGCGGAATCAACACGGCCTTGCTCTTCACGCGCATGTAGCTCCGGGAGAGACAGATAGGCACACTGAGGGCGAGGAAGGGAAGAGGAGATGCGCAGCTGACGCGCATGCGCGGACTGCTCGTGCCGTATGGTACAGTCAGTGCACCCTCGCCTCTGCCCTTTCCTTTTGTGCTGCCTTCTTCAGTGCGCCGCGCTGTGTCGCTGTGTGGTTCGCTCACCGCCTTCCCCACTTTTCTTCGCAGAGATAACCAAGAGCGCATGGGCCGTTGAAAAACACCATTCTTGCATCGAAGCGGCTTCTCATCGTCCCCGTCTTCCTCACTCGATCCCGCCTCGGATCGGCAGCAGCACAGGCTGCCCAACAGTCGCGCGCCATGCGCTAGGAACGTTTGGGCATGCGTGCAGGTGTGTGGATGAGTTTGCGCGCACATGTGCGGCAGTGAACTGCAGCCGTCGACCCTAGCCCTTACACGTACACATCTGCACGCATGCGCGCACGCAAGCGAATGAGTAAGCCGGGGCAGCGGCACAGGGCGGCACAGCCCGAGTTTTCCCCACCAGCCGCGGGGGGGGGAGAGACTGAAAGACACGGATTGTTGCTGCTCGCGTAGATGCCTCTGGTCGCGCGCATTTTTTTCTCTGGCCGATCTTGGAGCGCTTTTGCCGCTCTTCTCACCTCGCATCTCTTCGGCAATGAAACCCTTTGAAGTCCCTAATTGGAATCCGTGGGTATGGGCGTGTGTGTGTGTGTGTCTGTGTATGCTTCGGTGCCTGCTGTTGTGCGGGTTGGCAGCCCCTGCTGCTTCTGGAAGCGGTGAGGAGAAGCGGAATTTCGCCGCTGCGTCCTCTTCATCTTTTCCGTTTACTCTGAATCTCCACATCCGTGCCCGCACTGCATCCTGTTAGACTTCACAGCCTATCATTGCTCGGCAGAGCGAGAGGGATGGGCGAAACAGGCGCGTCGAGCTGCACACCGATCTGCCCCACAGCGCATGTGTGCGAAGCATGCGGCATATCCCCACCATACGACCGAGTGGGCGGAGGAGGCACAGGCGCCGAGGGCATGGCGAGCGCGCCCCGAACGGCACCACCGAGTCATCCTGTGTCCACCGTGGAGAGGCACGACATCTTTCTATGGGATGCGGCGGCATGACGCGGCTGAGAGATACGCAGGGCACGCAGGCAGGAGGGGCTGCGGCGCAGGGTCTCCGGGGGCCCTGGCCTGCGGCTGGTCGGCCCCCTCCCTGAGCTTATCCGGCATGCACCTGGGCCACCCCCTGCTACCCGCACGACAGACGCCACGACCTCCACCCCCCCTCCCCCTCCTCCAGCAGGACCCTGGCCGCAGCCCCGCCTGCGCCAAGGCGTGCGGTGCAGCCATGTCCGTGTAGGCGCGTCTACCGCGCAGCACGTACCCCGGGAATAGGCGATGAAGGACAGGGAGCGCCCGGCAGGCGCATGACCTGATTCGACGGCGGACGGCGCGCCCCCTAGAGAACCAGGACGTCGCCGCTAATGCGGCAGAGTTAGGCGAGCTGTGGTTGTGTAGGCATCTCTGTGTTGACGTGTTCCGGCTAGAAAGCCAGGCTGCAAAGAAAAAGAAACGAAAGCGTCGCATCGCCTTCTCGTCCCGTGTTACTCTCTGTCCCTCTTGTGCTGGGAAAGGTAAAGAGAGTGCGTGCGCCTGAGAAACGCGCGCACACATGTAAAAAGCATGGCTCCGTCGCTTGCTCTTGTGCGCTGCTTGTTTGCAGTGGCGTGCACTCTAGTCATGCGAGACCACCGCACACTCCCCCTCTCAGCGGTGTGCGAGATGACCACCACTCTGCTGTTTGTCCTTCCCCTTGCTCTCGCCCGTGCCTTTTGTGCCTTCGCCCATCGGCTGGTCTCCTTTCTCGTTTTACATCGCCCACAACTGCACTTGCGTTCATTTTTTTTGTTTTCGCGTGTGTGCGCGCGCTGATTCGCACGTATGCGCATGCGCATGCTTGTGGTTTACTTTTCTCTCCTTCCTCGAACATGCATGCCCAAACCCAACTGCGTGAATGCGCACCGCTTCTTCCGAACACACGCATATATATATATATGGCTCTAATCCCCCCCCGTCGTGGTGTTCCACGCCCAAAATCAATAACCACCGAACATAAGGTAAGCACGCATCATCATCAATCCCCGGAGACGAAGCACTTCTTTTTTTATTGATTTTGTTTTTCGTTTTGGTTTTAGATTTGTTGGCTTTATTTTTCAAATTCTCTTTTTCCTTTCCTCTCTTGCGCTTTTCTGCCTCCAGTTGGATGCCTTTGTGTTCTCTCTCCTTTCCCCTGTGTCTTCCCCTTCTCTCTCTCCCTCCCTTGACGCCTCGTTTTTTTTTCTTTCGTCGTTTTTGTATCTCGCTCTCCTTCGTGCCGACCATCACCATCATCTTGCCAGTGTACGTCCCTTATCAGGTCCTGTCTCTGACCTCGCTATCACACGCGCTCTGGTCTCCCCTCTCTCCATCTCTGTCGTTGCTGCTTTCGTCCCCCCATTCACACATCACATCCTTAGCGTCGGCGCGACGGCTCGAGTCTTCACAACTTCTGCCGGCCCTTCGACCTACACATCTACGCCCCCTCTCTTTCCGCGCGGGCCTACGCAAACCCCTGATCACCACTCGACTCTAAACTTCCCTTCCTCGCCCTTCCCTCTCCTTTTTTGTTTTGATTATATTTTCTTTTTTTTCTGTTGCTGTTCCACCCTTTCCGGTTTCTTGTCGTCCCCGTGCTTCATCTCCATATTGAGCTCTCTCACTTCTTTTCCTTTGTCTTTCGATACTTTCTCTTGTTTCTACACCCTCCCGCCTGTCTGTCGGCCTATCTGTCTCTCTGTTGGCGATACTGTCTGCCGATCATCACTGCCCCCCTCCCCTCCCCTCCTCGTCCCCACCCCTCGTACTGCGTCCCTCTCTGGGCTCGCACAGCCACTTCTTAACAGGAGCAGCAACAGCAACTCAAGCGACGTATAACACGTAGGTCGCCTCTTTTTTTTTAAAAGCTCCTCTCCATTTATTGTTTTTTTTTCTCTCGCTCACTTTCGCTTTCCCCACTCTGCGTCCACAAACACCCTCCCCCCACCTCAGCGTCCCTCCCCGTGCCCTCCGCCGGACAGCATCACCGCCTCCATCGCCAGTGACCGTGTTTTTGATCATTTTGTGAACGAGAACGACGAAGACGGCCAGTAGCAACGGCACCCACACGAACGCAGACACGGAGCCGCTTCTCTCCCTCTCGGTTTCAGTTGTGTTGCCGGTCTCTGTCCGTCTGTTGAGACTGTCTTTCAGCCCTCTTCCCCTACGCACCTTCACCCCCTCCTCCTTCACTTCAGTGAGAACTCTTGAACTTTCCCTTGACCTCCGCCGCGTTCCTTCTTTCCCTCACGATCCGCTCCAACTTCCCCTACCCCCTCCTCGTATTTTTGTTGCTTCCCGACTACGAGGATAGGACCACGACGACCGTCATACATACCTCAAGCGGGTATTCGTTTTTTTTTTAGGGTGCGCCTCACTCTTATTTCGTTCTCCCTTTCTCTTTCCCTTTTTTTTCCTAGCCCTCGCGCTAGCAGCCCATCTTCACCATCCTCTCCGTTTTCTGCACAGCCGCCACCGGCGATCACTAGCTTACCGCATTAACAAAAAAAAACAAAAGGAAATAATAGCAGTAGCCGACGAAAAAGAAGAGCGGCAGAATACTGGTCGTGGCTGTGTGTATGCCTGTGTCTGTGTATGTTAGGCTGACCGTTGTAAGCTGTTTGTCCCACTCCTTCTTTCTCCCCGTCTGACTTTCTTTTTCGCGCTTCGGCTGCAACCTTTCTCACACCAGCGGCACCATCAGCGCACGGTTGCGTGTGTTTTCTTGTGTTTTGTGTGTGTCGCTTGATTGCGTGCGCTTGTGTGTTTCTCCTTTTTATCGTTGCGTTCCTCTTTTTTTTTGCGCCTCTTGGCTTCGTGCCTGCGTGTCTGTGTGTCGCGTGCGTGTGCGCGTGTCTGTGGAGAGCTTCGCCATCATCGCCTTTGACGCACCGGTTTTGTTCACCTGCACTCGCGCCCTCACGCTCGTGGTTGCCTGTTCGGACCCGAGCAAGCCCCACAATACCGATCACAAAAAAAGGTCGTTGTGTTCAAGGTGTCGAAGAGACTGTGGTGCAGACAAGCACCCATACGCAAAAGCACAAGTACGCGGAACAGCGAGGAGGGAAGGCCCACACGGCTGCTGATACTGCAAGTGTGGGGGAGGTTAGCATACAACGCCGACACACACACACACACACGCACGCACATAAGTCGAGAAAAGTCGAAGCTTTCGAAAAGGAGAGGTTGACAATTTTGTTATCTTTTTTTTTATTTTGGCTTTGCTTCAGGCAAGCATATCCTCACACCTACCCCCTCTCCCACGGCCGCTCTTCGCGTTTCACGCCTCCTTTACCCAAGTAAGCACACACAGAGACGACAAGAGAGGTTCCTCTGCGAGATTGCCACTTGTGCACCCCTCCCCCTTCCCCTTCCTTGTCGACCTGCGCACCAAGCAGCGCTCTCAGCTCTTCCTCTGCCTCCCTCCCTTTCTCTCTCTCCCCGTCTATCCATCCCCTTTTATACCGCTTCGCTGCTGCTTTTTTTTTTTCGTGCATCGCTTAAGTTTTCTTTTCTGTTTATTCTGTATCCTGAGTGCCCCAGTATATTTGCCGCGTTGTTCGTGGTAGAATGACACGGTGAAAAAAAAAACAAAAATAACAAAGAAAAAGTAAAACAACCCCGAGTACCTGTGTTGCTTGGATTAAGCAAGAAAGTAATCATCTGCTTCATTTTTCTTCCCTTCGCCGTGTCTGTGCGTTTGCGCGTCTGCG
Organism: Leishmania infantum JPCM5; assembly: GCF_000002875.2. NCBI lineage: Eukaryota > Euglenozoa > Kinetoplastea > Trypanosomatida > Trypanosomatidae > Leishmania > Leishmania infantum. Next base: position 1,106,292 of record NC_009417.2, read on the forward strand.
TGTGCGTCTTCGCGCTCTCTTCTTATTTTCCCAGTACAGCTTTCGTTTTTTTTTGGTGGTGTTTTTGCTTCGCACTTGCTCTCGTTGTCTCGCTTGGCTATTTATCCCTCCTCCTTCCATCACTGCACTCCCCCCTTCTTGTCGTTCTTCGAGTGTTTGCGTGTGGCACAGCTCCTGCGGTTCGCACCACCCCCCGGAACCTCTTCTGCCGTTTCTCTACTTTCTGTCTCTTCTCTTCTTCCCTCCCCCTTTTTTACCACAGTTTGTGCTGCTCTGGGGTGCACTGTTCCGCGTGTGTGCGTGTGTCTCGGTGGTGGCGCATCGCGCCAGAACCACTCGATTCTCTCGTGTTGGATTGCATGTATGTTTGGATTCGCTCTTTGCCTTTACTTGCCTTGACACTTTCTCGGTGTGTCGTTCTCTCTCCCCCTTCCTTTTTTCTGTTGTTGGTTGTTGTTTTCTTGTTGCTCTTGTTCCTCGTCTTCGCGGTCGACGTCTTTCATCGCGGCTTTGTGGTCGCTACTCTCTCTTTTGTGTTTCCGCCCCTCCTTTCTCTGTGTTTGTGCGTGCGTGTGTGTGTTGTGTGTGTGCTCTTTCTCACCTTCCGTTTGGTCGCTTTCTAACAAAAAAATTGATTTTCCTCTCGTGTGGTTTGCCCTGTTTATCACACCTCAAGTCTTCGCTTTCGCCACCTCTCTAGTAGTTGTTTTCTTCTTGACTTTATTGTCGATTTATCTGCGCTTGCTTCTTAGCACTCTGTCTCTCCGTATTTCTTGCCCTTCTCGCTGTCTCGCCTTCTCAATCTCTCTCTCTCTCGCGCACGCGCGCGCTCTCTTCTTTTTTTTTGCGTTTACACATTTTGCCTTTCTCTATCCGCTTCTTCTTTTTTGGTGTTCGTCGCCTCCCTCCGTGTGTGTGTGTGTTTGTGCGCTCTACTTCTACTTGGTTGTTTGCTCTTCCTTCTTCGCTCTTCTCCTCCCTGCTTCGCTCTTTTTCATTGCCTGTTTTCCTGGCGTGTGCGTGTGTCGGTGTGTGCTCGCGCGTTGTATAGCCTCCGCCCTTTGTCTCCTGCGAGTTTACGTGCGCTCATCGGTGTTGTTGTTTCTTGCGCTTATACTTGCTTGCGCGTGCATGCGTGCGTGCGTGCGCGTGTGTGTGTGTGTGTGTCTGCGTGTGTACGTTGGAGTGATCTATCACCCTTCTTTGTCGTCTTCTGGTAAGCCTCAGCTGTTTCCTTTCGTCGTCTTTTTCGCCTTTTCTTCTGGTTGTGCGCCTTTACTTTTCTGTTCTCAGCCCCCCTCTCTCTCTATATATATCACCCCACTCTTGATTGTACCTCATCTTGCTCCCTCTTTTTCGCCTGCACGACTTGCTGCTCTTGTTGTGCACTTCTGGTGTTTCTGTTGGTCATCTCTTGCTTGTTTCTTTTTGATGTTTTTTTCCCCTGCTGCCCTCTCGTGCGTTGCATTCTCTGTGGCTCTCCTCCCTTGCGCGGTTGTTGTTGGTGGGTTTGTACTCTTTCCCGTTAGCGGCCGCTTTCTGTTTCGTCTGCAGCCTTTGCTCTGGCGGCTTTTTCTTCTTCTTTGCATCCGCGAGCCGGCCAGCGCAAGACACGCCCAAGGGAAAGGAGCACCGAAGCGCAGCCAGCACCGTCATCAATAAAAGTGCAGCAAAGAAAAGAAAAGAGGTGAACACAAGCACGAGCGAAAATAATTCGCTTCTGGCACACTGACCCTCCGCCCTCCCTCCGGTAGGCAATCCTCATTATCTGGCATTAATCTCACTTCCTCCCACACCTTCCACCACCGAAGACGCAACAGAGGGGCGTGACGGAAGAAAAGAAGAAACGCACACACACGCACATACACTCGAGAAAGAGAGGTATAATAATTACGGGATCCGCGCTGAGAAGGCGCACCTCCGCTCGGTCCTTCCTTTTCCCCTCAACACACCGCAAGCACTGTGAAAACCAGCGAGAAGACAAGAGACACAGGAAGTAAGGCAAAGAAGTAGAAGAACGAAGCAAAGAAGCGAGTGCTGAATCCACAAACTATCAACCCTCGATTCAATAACTCACGAGCGTCCACTTGATCACGCCCCTGTCGGCGCACTTGTCTGTACCTGCGCGCGTGTTCGCTGGCTCTTTTTTTTTTTCCTATTTCTTTCTTTTTGTTGTTGTTGCCTTCTCCATTGGGGAGTGGGCGGGCGCATTAGCGGAGTCTTTTCTTTTTGTTTGGCCGTCTTTCCCCGTTGCCTTTCTAGCACGACATCAAAATTCTTCTCCGCTGTACCTCAAGTACACACGCACTCACACACACACACGCACCACTACCACCTTGCTAGGACGGCAAAATCGCGCTCTTCCGCGTACACGCGTAACGTCCAGCTTCTTCCCTCTTAGTCTTTCCTTTCCCCAGGCAAAAAGAAAAGAAAACGAGATTTAGCGTTGTAGGCATCAGCAAACAGCAGAAGTAGTAAGAACAGGACCGGCACGGGTTACGCGGCAGAGCCAATAAAAAGGAATACGAAGAAAAAAAGGAAAAGGGTCCGGGCAAGCGCCTCTACTTCCTCTCTCCGGCCGCGTCCGCAATTTAGCCCCTCTCTTTCTTTTTCGCTCCTTTTCTCTTTCCGCCATTGTCTGCCCGTCGCCCCCCCCCGCCTCCTGCGTGATTGTGAGCGGGCACTGAAGCAGATCGACACGGAAAAGCAAGCAAGGGCAGAGCAGGCGAGCGTTCTTGACGTATCTGTGAGCGAAGGACCAGCCGAAAAGGATAGCACAAAGTTTGTACGCGCAAAAGGGAGGCAGTCACGGAAGGGGAGAGTGGCTGGCTCTTGACAGTTTGTCGATACAGCGAGGGGTCGGAAGAAACGCGTCACTGCGAGTGTGCTTGTGTGTGCCTGTACATCTGTCGCTCGACTCTCGTCCATCACCCGACTCGCATTCCCGCTCGGAAGCCTAGCGTGCCTTTTTTATTTATCTTCTGCGTGAGTGTGTAGGGTGGTGTGTGCGTGTGTGTGTCGGCGCTTACGTACTGCTTCAGTGTGCTGTGTGGAGGGTGTCAGGGGGTTTCCGCGTCCACCTTTCTAGTTGTGCTGGCGTCTCTCTGTCTTCTCGTGCTCTCCTTTATCCTGCTCTGCCTTGCTTGGTTTACCGATTTGCTGATTGCTTCCCTATCCTTCTGTGCCCCGTCATCATCATTTTTTTAGTAATTGAGAGATACGAGCTCGTTATCTCTCTCTCTAGTTCTGTGTTTCTCGGACGTGTTGTCGTTGTTTCCCCTTCTGTTGCCGAGTTCGTATCGCTTCCTCATCGACGCACTTTATTGTATCCTCTACAAGCGCACTTCATCTCCCACTACGCACTCACCAAAGCAGGTCTGTCTGTATTCGCGCCCGTGTTTCTGTGCGTGTGTGTGTGTGTGCCTGTTTCCGAGTGTGTTTCTCTAGTGCGTGCGCGCTTCCTTTGCTGCTTTTTCTCCGTGGCTCTCTTTGTGTACTTGATTGATCTACACCCACACCTTCCCCTTCCGTGTTCCTCACGCCCTTTCGTTTTTGGTTTTTGTTTCCTCTCTCCTCCTTTGCCTCCTCTTTTTTTTTCGTCCGTTTCCGTAACCGATCTTAGTTTTCTAGAGCTTGAGCTCTTGGCTTGTTTTTCTCTTCCTCTCTCGTTTCTTTTTGCCGTCTCCGCTGCGTGTTTTTTTTTGTGTGTGTGCCTGTGTCTGTGCCTGTGCCTGTGTGTGTGTGTGTACTTTCGTGCACGTGTGTGTCATTCCGAGTCCCTTTTTTTTTCGTGTGTGTTTCTCTGTTTTTTTTTTCTCCTGCTTGCTGTCTGTTTTGCGCTGTCGTTGGGTCAGCTCGCTGTTCTCACTATTTAGGTTTCGAAGCCAAACAAATCGAGACGAAGGAAGATTTTTATCGCCTTCACCCCCCCTCCACCTCCTCTTCCTCTCTCTTCGTTTTCTTGTCGCTTTCCCCTCCTTCCCTTTTTTTGCCTTTGCTCTTCTCCTTAAGTGCCTCTCTTTCTATCTCCCTCTTATGCTCGTGCGTCTCTGCGCCGGATACCTTATCGTCTCTTATCTTTCTCTCTTTCAGTATCTGATTTTGTGTGTGTGTGTGTGCGTGCATTGGCGCCACGTGAACTCAACAACGAGCAACGCAGTCCCTCTTTCGAGCCCCACTTTCTCCCCGCCGCTTTCTCCTTTCTCCTCCCTCGTCGCCTGACGGGCCCGCAGGACTAACCGGTGGAGGAGGTGATCTTCGAGAGGTATACGTGTGCAACGAGAGGCAAAAAAGAACGAAAACAGCAAAGGTAGTGCCTGTGTGTGTGTGTGTGTTAGTATTTGGTTGTTTCTCCTCTCTCGTGCAGTCTCTTTTTTTTTTCGTCTTTTCTGCTTGCTTCATTGTCTCTTTCTTTTCTGTGTTCTGTGTGCGTGTGTCTCCCTCATACTTACAGAAATAAGCAACACAGAGGGAGAGTGTAAACGTGTGCAGGAGGCTCAACAGCAACGAGCAACAAAAACGCGAAAAAAAAACGAAGCATCCTTCGTCATCCGTCTTTCTCTTTTTTTTTCGTTTGTTCTTGGCGTATTCTCGGTGGCTGTTTATTGAGTGAAGTGGGTGAAGAGGCACTCTAGCGAGTCATAAGTTGAAGAAAACATACGTTTATCCCCGCACATAGGGATCTGCGTGAATCGTTTGGCTCCTGGCCTTCCTGTTCCTCCGCCCATTCTTCCTGACTCGACTTGTGCACGCACGCACACGGCGCCCTGTGCCGATGCCTTCATTACAGAGAGACCCGAATTCATGGATGGAGGCTGCTGCCGCGCATCCGCCGCTTACAGCCGTGCCAAACACGGTGTCTGCGTCGCAGATGGGCCACGCGAACACCTCCACGCGGTCGTCGATGCGGAGACGCGTTCACAGTGCTACGGCTGCTTCGGCTTCCACCGTTGGCGCTGGTTCACCGATGCCGCATTTCATTGGGGCAGCGCCGCAGGCATACTCGTCACCGACGTTCTACAGGGATCCGACTGCCTTGCGTGGTAACGACAGAGCCGGCACAGCATCACCGTTTCGGGTGCTTTCTTCGTCACAGCAGCAAGCAGAGCTGCGCGCGAATCGAAGTGACAGTCGCACGATGCCGCCACCGCCGCCGCCGCCAAATCTGGCGCACGAGCACGACAGTCGGCAAGAGAGGAGTTTCATCTTTCAGCTACGAGGCCTTCCATTTGCGGCAACCCGAAAAGATGTCGAGTCTTTTTTACGCACCGTTGACTACGACCAGTTGGACGTTGGAACTTTAGCCACTGGAGAGTCGAGTGGCAACGCGTTTGTGGAGTTGCACGGCTTGCGCGCAGCCGAGAAACTGGGCCGCCTGCACAACACGGTCATCACCGTCGCAGCTGATGCCAGCGTACCGGCGCGGGAACGTCCCCGCCCCCGATATATTGAAGTTCTGGACGCTGACGCTGCTAGGAGAGAGCAGGTGCTGCGTATCGACGCTCTCACAGCGAGGAGCGCTCTGCCGCTTCCGCGGCGCTTCCGCGCTGCGGCCGCTGCAGCCGCAAATACTTCCTCTGTATCTGGCACCTCCACTGACGCTTCTCAGCAGCAGCAGCAGCATCCGGTGCGACAAGCGCAGCATCAGGCTTTTGTGCAGCCGCCACCGCAGATGTCTGCAGAGGGTGGTGTTCGGTACTTCACCACTTCGCCGATGACGCCGCTATCGGTGTCGTCCACGCTAATCACCCCCGTCTCGTCTCAGCGCTTTCTGGATGTGTCAAGGTATGTCTGCTCCCCAAGCGCGACGTGGAATGCGTACGCGCAGCAGCAACACAGCGCGCCTCCACTGCCATCGTCGACGATGTCAATGCCGCATATTGTGGCGTCACAGCCAGCGCCTGTAGGTTCCTCTGGCGCACCGCCGATGGTGCGTATCCAGAATGTTGAAGGCAGCGGGGTGATGCGTAGCGCGACTTCAGCACCTTCGGCGTTCTACCAGTTTGCCACTCCTATAGCTCCACAGACGCAAGATCCGCAGCAGCAACGCGTCCCCAGCACACCGAATGTTTCTTACTTTGTTGTCGCTGCAGTACCTTCGCCCGCCACGCTGTCTGAAGCGCGGAGCACCTACTATGTGGCGCCCCTGTCGTCCACGCAAGCGGCCACTGCCGGCAGCTATTACTACTTGGGCAGCGGCAGCCCCTAATGCCCTCTCCCTTTCCCTGCCATCCCCGCTGAACGCCATCTCGAGGTCTCCAACGGTGGCGATAATCATGCGTGATCAGCATCTCTTTTTCTTTCATGTGTGCGCGTTGATGCGCTTTTCTCTCCCTTTTTGTTGTCTCTGTTGTTGTTTTATGTCGTTCTCTTCATGCTTTTACTGCCGCGCGCTCTCTGCCCTTCGTTTTCTTTTCCTTGGCTTCCTCTCGCCTATCTGATCTCCTTCGCCCTTCTTATTTGATAATGCCTAGCACAACTCGACCTACAAGCTCTCTCTCTCTGTTTTTGTTTGGTTGTTTGATTTTCTCCGTTTTTTTTTGTCGCTTTTGGTTTTTGTTGTTGTCGGATCCGTTTCCACTCCTAGATAAACCGGAGATGAGAAGTGAGTGCTACCACGAGCAGGCGCACGCTCTCCCCCTCCCCCCTACACACCACCACCACCAACACTTCTGGACCCGGTTTCTATCGATCACCGATCCCTACTCCCTCCCCTTACGCGTTTGCCCAAGCGATACCTTTTTTGTTGTTCTCTCCCAAGCTCCTGTTTTGCTGCTTGGCTCCTCAGCCCACCCACACCCTTTTTTTATGGTTTCGCTTCATATCTACGAAGTTTATGTTTTTTTTTTTGTCTGCTTTTCGTTGCTCTTACTTCGTCTCTGTGTACCGGTGTGTTGCTGTGCGGGCGGCGCCTCCCTTCTCTTTTCTCTCGTTTTCTTTTTGCTTTGTCCGTTGTTTATCTCCCTTTTAAACTGACATTTTCCTCCCTCCTCCTCGCCCCCCCCCCCCACGCACGCCTTTCACGCAGTCTTTTCTCCTCTTCCCGCCCCACCCCGCCCCTTTCTTTCTATGTGCGCGTTTGCTTCTTTTTTTAGCTTTCGTTTTGTCTCCGATTTCCTTGCCCCACCCCTCGCTTCCCCTTCTCCGTCTTCAGCGCCTCTCCCCTCTCGTCTCTCCTCCTCATACTCTGCGCGTATACATGTGTGCGTGTGTGTAGTCTACTCGCACGTGCTCCCTCCCCCGACCCTCACCCCGTACAAGCACATACATAAGACTGAAATAAGAAAAAAATCGTTCTGATCATCATCTTTTTCGTTGCTTTCTTCGCTCTCTCTCTCTCTGTGCTCTCGCTTCATCAGTAATATGCTTCCGTCTTCTGTGTATGTGTGTCTGTGTTCTCGCATCTTCGCGAGTACTCCTTTCCGCCCCTTCACAGCCTTCCGTGCGGCATTTTTATTTTTCGTTTTGTTTTGTGTGTTTCTCTAGTATGATGACAGGGTTTGCTTCTTTTCCCCTTTCTTAGGATGGTCTCTCGCAGTCTCTTCAGCGCACTCCACAAACATGCACGTATATGAACGCATACACTTACGCCATTTCTCTTCTGTTCAGTCGTCGCCTTTTTTTTTCATGTATGCCACCCCGCTCTTCCTCTATTTTTTTTTGTGTTCCGCCGCACCCTCTACATGCGCATGCGTGCGTGTGTGCCTCTGCTTTTGTTTGTTTGGTTGCCGTTGTTTCCGGCTTGCTTCCCTCCGTGTGTAGTGGTCCTCTTTTTCTTGCATTTTGTGTAGCTGTTTTCTTTTTTTTCTGTTTTCTCCGTTTGTTCGTCTTTGATGAAAGATGTCTTTTTTTTTGCTGTTGTTGTTATCCTCCACTTCATCTTCCTCTCGTCGTCTCTTTTGCCCCTTTCCTTTGTGTGCACGCGCCTGTGCGCGTCTTTGCCTCTTTCCTTCTCTCCCTTTTCTCTCGCACTCTTCTCACAACGATTCTTTCTGCCGCCTTTGCACAAGGCGTCCACAGATGCGGACACTCGAATATATATATACTGCACTCATGAAACTCGCCCACTCTCCTTACCACCACCCCGTCTATCATCCTCTTCCTTGACAGGAACAGAAGAAGAAACATAAAAGGGGTTGAGGATCTTGTGATACCAGATTTGCGTATTGCTACTGCGTGATCTCACATCGTGCCGTCGCCGCCGTCCCCCCCCTCCTCCTCCCATCATCCCCGCTTCTTCCACGTACGGATTCCACTTGACTCATCCTCGTTTTTTTTTCTCTGTCGTACACAGAGAGGGTGAAGGCGGCGGACGTCGGCATCCGAGAGTACGGGGTGGTGCACGCTCTTCCTCCCTGTCTGCTTATCGTTTGCTTTATTTCCTCTTTTTTGTCGATTCTTTTTTTCTCTCTCCTTGCCTTGTGGCGCTTCGGATTTCATTGTACGCGTGTGTGTGTGCGCGTGTGTGCTTTCTTCAAACAGCGACAACAAAACAAAACAGTGACACACACACATACAGACGGAGGGTTTCTATGTGCTGTTATTCTCTTTCCGTTTCTTTCCTTTTCTTCGTTCCCTCTCCTTGTGCACCCCCCTCTTCCCCCCTCCACACACACACACAACGCTGTTTCTCGTCGTCGTCCCCCTTTCCTCCCTCCTTTTCTTCTGTCTTTGCTTGTTTGCTTGTACCGCCAACCCCACTTTTCCCTCTTCTCTCTCCCCCTTTCTTTGTGTTTTGCGCTTTTCTGTGACGATTTCTCATGCGTGCGCTTGCTCTTCCATATGGTTTCTGGTTTTCGGCTGCCCTGACCCCAGCATCATGTCTTTCTTTGTTTTCTCACAAGCGGCGGAAGGTGCGTGCACATCTCTGTACGTGAGGAGGGAGAGAGGCCAACGAGGCGGCGTCGACGACGCGGAGTGCGAATCTGTATGCTGTTGAACGCTCTTCTTCCCCTCCCCCCGCTCCTCTGTCTTTCCGCTTGTCCTCTTGCTCCACCTCTGGTGTTGATGCCCTTCTGCCCATCCGCAAAGCCACTTCGTCCGCGGACGCACAGCTGGGCCCTTTCTTTTTCCTGCGCGTGTATGTATGGTGCCCTTGGTCTTGTTTTTCTTTTAGAAGCGTTCTACGCTTTCGTGCGTGTGTACGTTGTCATGTGGTTCTTTGTTTCCGTTCTTCGTCCTGACTTGTTCAGTCTTCCTGCCCGCGCTGTTTCTTTATTTTTTTCTTTCATTTTGGCGCCTTGCGAGTGCGTTCATCTGTGTGTGCGTGTGCGCGTGCGTGCGGTTGTGGCAATATGGGCTATATATGGATACGCTTTTTTATGTACATCTGCACGGATACTTTCTATGACCCCCACGTGTCCCCGCGCTCTTTTGTTTTATCTTTTTCTCGACCCTACCCGCAGTACGTTCACGTCTGCATGTGTTAGTGGGTGTGCGCATGGCGTCTGCTCCCTCTCCTACTTCTATAGCAACTATATATATGTGCGTAGTCTGCCACTCCCCTTCTGTCTCTTGCTCTTTTTGTTTTTCATCTTCTCCTTTTCAGGTGAGCAGTCGGTTGTGTGAGCGTGTGCGTCGCACCTTACCTGCGCGCTAGTGTGCCACCTCTCTCACGACCTCACCCCCTCCATTTCTGTCCCGTTAAAGGCAACGCGCGCACATTTTAGTAAAGCCAGCAACTCAACTTCGCCCTCCCTCTCTCTCCATCTCTGCGCCGCTGCACACTCACGTAGACCTAGTAGAGACACTGAATAAGGAAAGAAGAAGAGGCGTTCACACATTCACCACACTGTAGCCAACACGGCTACACACCGCTTCCTTCTCCAACTCGCATGAATATGCTTCATGTGGATAGCAACAAAGAAAGTGCAGAACGCCGAAACGTCCTATCCATTCTCCTACATAGCTGTCTCTCTCTTTTTCAATTATTTTGTTTCCTGAATTTTTGTTTTGTGACTCACATTACACCGACCCAGAGAGGTGCGTTGAGGCGGTGGCAGCAGCAGCGTTAGAGCCGATGGAGGCACGACAGTGAGCAAGACAGGGATTGGGCTTCTTCATCAAGGTGGTCTTGCTTTTCGTTTTGCCTTTGATAGAAGAGCAGCACCATGTTTGTCTCACCTCTTCCGCCTGTTCCTTTTTGGCTGAGACGGCACGAAGATGGCGCTCACGTAATATGAACTCTCGAGTATCCCAAAAAGAAACATCGATCGCCTTCTAGGCGGCTGCATCCCTGTCGCCTGGCTCGCTATGTCTTCTGCTTTTTATTTTCACCTTCCTTTCGCTTTCTCTCTTTTGCCATTTCCTACCACCACCTCTCTCCTACTTAGATTCGTTTTTTTTTTTGCCCTTGTTCTCTCCTTGGGCTGTCTATGTCCATGTCAATGTGTGTGTGTGTGTTGACTGTGATCTGCTCTTCCATCATTTTCTGTTTCTCTGAGCTATTTTATGTTGTTGTTTCTTTCCCACCCGCGGTTCTCGCGTTTTTTGTTTTTGAGTGGGCGCTTCTGTGTGTTTGGTCTTGCTGGTTGTGGCCTTGTTTGGATTTCTCCTTCGGTTTTGCTTCTTTTCGTTTCTTTTTTTTTGTTTGCTTTCGTTGTGTTGTTCGGCCCACCCGCTCACCACACTCCACTCCGCACCCGCCCTCCCCCCTGCGTCGTGTCCGTTGATCGTGCTCTCGACTGTCGACTTTCTCGTTTTTTTTTGGTTGTGTTTTGTCTCCGCCGTCATCTCTCTCGAGGCTTGCCTTCGTCCATGGCTGCATTCTGTCGTCTCTTCCTTTCCGTCTTCCACGTCCCGTTCGCACCCTCCCTTCCACACTCAAACCCTCCAATGAGGGCTATTTTGTTTTGTATCTCTCTGTGTGTGCATGTGTATGTGCGTCGCAATTGCTGGCGAGGCAAAAGACCTCTCCCCACTCGGTTCTGTGTATCTTCTTCGCTCGCCGCCACTCGACCCCGCCCCACCCCCCATCTGCCCACCACAGCCTCGAAAGCAACACTCAGCATCGCACCTGCAATTTTCTTTACTAAAAGAGCCACTCCAGTTTTATTTTCTGGCGCTCATTTCTTCCCTTCTCGTTTCTTGCCCTGGCCTTCCGCATAACGCTGGCTGCCGCACCATCGTATCAGGATTGAGGACGCCATTTGTGACGTAGCCAAAGGCCTGCAGCCTTTCCTCAGAAATGCCTGCGGACTATCGGTTTGGGCGTGCAGAACTGCGCTGCCGCGGTGCGGCAGAAGTGCGAAATAATGATAACTTTCGGACCAACTCAATACGAATCGTGTCTGCAATGCACCAGACATAAGGCCCTTTCTATGCCCCTTTGGAGCAGCAGGCTACGTGGTCTCCTCGCGAGCAGGCGCATGCCTATCCGCGGGCCCCTTCCGCTCGACGCACCCGCTGCCACAGGACTCATGGCCGCGGCCCCGCCTGCGTCAAGGCGTGCGGTGCAGCCATGTCCGTGTAGGCGCGTCTACCGCGCAGCACGTACCCAAAGAATAAGCAATGACGTGCAGGGAGCGCCCGGTAGACGCGTGGCTGCGGTTCAACGGCGCACGGCGCGCCCCCTAGAGAACCAGGACGTCGCCGCTAATGCGGCAGAGTTAGGCGAGCTGTGGTTGTGTAGGCATCTCTGTGTTGACGTGTTCCGGCTAGAAAGCCAGGCTGCAAAGAAAAAGAAGCGAAGGCGTCGCATCCCCTTCTCGTCCCCCTGTCTTTGATGCACGTATATATGTATATTCATACGCGCATATACGCATATGTGTATTTACACTCCCTGTGGTGATGTTCTCGAAAGCACAAGCAAGCGCGTATGCGCACACTTTTTTTTCGTATATCGTGCTCATTTATTATTAAGTGTGCTTGTGTGTGTGTGTGTATGTGTGTCTGCGTGTTTTTTTTTTCGGCCTTTTGCGATCAACTCAAAGTACGCCTGCGTCTCAGCCTACGGGTTGTGCCGCAGAAGGATGTGTGAGGAGGAAACGTCGTTTGTCTTCTCTGGCACCGTTGTCCTTCTTCTCTCCGGCAAGTAGTAAAATCGGCGCCACGCACTTTTACTTTCACACTGAAAAAGAAGGGTAAGGCTGGTTTCGACGGGGTTGTGGCGAGATGGGGGAGTTGCTCTTCTTTCATTTGGGGGTTTGCGCACGCACACAAACACTCACACACACACATATATATATATATGCTTGTATCTGCTTTTTAGTTCTCTTCAGTTTTTCTTTAGTTCTGGCCAGCGCTTTCGTGGCGCGGCTCAATTTTTTTTTTTCGGCGGTGGACATCCCATCCTTCTCCCTCTTCTTGCCGTTCAAAAGCAAACAAAAAAGGGTGTTTCGCGCCATGGTAGAGGTCTCTTCTATTTTCTTTTTGGGCAGCTTTACGGCCGCGACATATAGGTGCGTGTGTATGCGTGTGTATGCATGTATTTATTAGTGGTGGCGTCGCGGGTCTTTTCCTCTTGAGTTGAGTAGGAGGCGAACTGGCTCTCCTGCATCGTCTTTGTTCTGTTGTTTCTACCCGACCAGCAGTCCCCTCTCCCCTCATCATGCCTGCCACCGCGTGAGGGACACGATGGATGAGGGAAAGGCGGACGCTACGCTTTCGTAGACGAGGTGGAAAACAGCGACAAGCAATCAAGTGCAGAGGGCAAAATCCGTTGACCCTCTATCTGGCGACATGCAAATGGTCTCTGGCACCGCTCTTCGCAGGCTACTAAATGGTATGGGGCGCCGTCAACGCGGTGATTGTTTTCTTCTCATGGTTTCTCTACCCCCTTCTCTCATTTTACACGGGTGGGGGCAGCAAGCACTTGCAGGCACACGTAAACGCATGTATACTAGCTCGAGTGCGTCTGCACGCACACGCACATGCACATGGAGTGAGCTGCGCGAAATCTGAAGTGCTTCTCTTGCCTTCTCCCCTTGCCCCACCCTGAACCAGCATTGTAGGAATGACCAAGACGACTCTCTCTCTCGCCATGCTTTCACGCTTGAACAACGTCTGTGCGAGTAACCGACCTTTTTGTCCGCCCAGCCGTTCAAAAACGAAACCGAAATACGTGCTTGTATGTGGCGTCACATCTGATTCACGCTGAGGAGCCCACAGCGGGGGGGAGAGCGTTAGAGGCGTCTTCTCTATTAGAGAAAGATGCAGATAAGCTAAACACGCATATATGTATATGTATGTAAGGCGATAAAAGGAATAAAGAGCTGATTCGATGCCGACAAAAGACGAAGAAAAGTGCGAAGCCACGCAGCGGATCAGGGAAAGTACACAAAAAGAAAGAGGCTCAAGACAACGAAACGTTCCCCTCTCACCCAACGAGAGCAGTAGAGAGCGCTGGCGTGGGGTGCACGCAATGACGCACGAAAGGTGTGTGCTGTGATGGCCTTGTAAAATAAGAAAGAATAACAATCACAGTACGAAGAAAAAAGCAGCAAGGAGGGAATAGCGGATTTGGTCTCGCATTGCGTGCCACACAAACCACAACAAACGGCAGCACGTGGCGTTTTGCTTTGTGCCTTTTGGGCGATAACGAAAAAAAAAAAAGAAAAGCGAGTGAGACACGCACACACACACACACAAACACACACGTCCATGTGCACACACGAAACAAATCCATGCGTGTCTCTGTGTGTGTGTGTGTCTCTATAGACGTTTCCGTTGCGTGACGGCCTGCCTCCTACTTTCCCTCGTCCGTTCACTGTCCCTTTCTCAGGCCGCTTTTTTTTTTTGTATTACTCTCAACAACAACAAAAAGAAGCATTTGTGAGCTCAATCATAGTGTTCCCTTCGCTCCATCCGTCTCCCTACTTGCATATCCGTCATCTTCCCGCCTCTCTGTTCCGCAGTCGCGCATCAAGCGCAGCTGCTTCTCTCTCTCCGTCGTCACTCTTGCCACCGCGGACGCCTCATATCGTCCAGCCCAGCTGGGGAACCGTTCGTTCTCGCCTCTTTCGATCCTTTGGAGCGGACAAGACCCCCCCCCTCCCACGCCCACACACGCACACACGCACACACACGCAGACGCGGACGCGTCGGCACGTCTCCTTACTTGTCCCTGCCTGGCTGCACCTCTTCGCCGCAAAGCGAGAGCACACGAGAAGAGGTGTCGAGCAATGCGGCGTGCGACTGCGTATCGCCAGATGCGGCAAGTGGCAGTGGTGCCAAGCACCACTGGCGCCTCTCCGGTCCTTAGCGCTGCTGTAGTCCGGTTGATGTCGGCCGCTGCCGGCACCGCCATCCACCGACATACCGACCCACATCGCCGTGCCTCCAGCATGCGGCCTCATAGTCCCTCCTTGGCGAGTGGGACGGCGACGTTGGTGCACAGTTGCCGCTGGCAATCGTCGGCCACGCCACAGAAGGACTTCAGCCACATCACCCATGATCTCGTGTGGGGTCTGTGGAATGAGGGCAACCTCTTCTCTCTCTCCACGGCAGAGCTCACGTACTACTTGCAGCAACAGCAGCAGCGCGCTGGCGGCAGCAGCACGTTCGTGATCGACCCTCAGGCGAAGAAAAGCACTCTTGTGCGCCAAGTGGAGGAGGTACTGTCAGCGGAGCAGGCAAGCATCACGGTGCCGCAGGACGCTTGTGCGACAGTGACCATGACCGGCTCCGACCGTGTCGAGGAAACGCTCGACGAGGCGGACGAGTACGGTGACTGGGGGGCCGAGCCCGGCTTTGAGGAGCGGCGCCACATTGACTACATGGAGTTCAACCCGCTGCGCATGGGCGAACGGTACGAGCCGCTTGTGCCGCGCGCCTACCAGCTACTTCACAGCGATCTCTCCGCCGATGTCGGTCTGACAGCGTTGGACCCGTCCAAGTTTCCTGGGCAAAGCAAGAACAAAATTGCCTACCTTGTCTCAAAAGTGAATGTGGACAAGGCGAACGAGCAGCACTTCCGTCGCGGCCTTGAGTGGTGCCTCGCCAACCTGTGGAACACCAACATGAACGGCGAGCTGAACATCGGTGCCGGCCGCGTCATTTTCTATCGCACCATTGCAAAACAGAACCGCAACACGCTCCCTCTGTGGACGCTGCAGCGGCACCTCTACGCCTACCACCCGTACGTGTGGTTCGCCATCGCCTCCGCCTCCAACGCGGAAGCGATGGAGGCGCTGGCGGAGCGACTTGGGATGAAGCTAGTGCAGGATGCGACGACAAGCTACAAGATCAGCATCCGTCGTTCTAGTGAGCTGCTCGATGGGGAGCTGAACGCGCAGCTGCAGTGCACAAAGATGAACCGGCCGTGGGACAGGTTTCTCGTCACGCACTACGTGCGCTCTCAAATGCCGGATCTGCGCTTTCTCGTGCGTGCGCGTCATCCGATCAAGAAGCGTATTGTGGACGCGTACCTTGAGACGGACATTCTTCGCAGCACTCGAGACTCGGTCCAGTCGGTGCTCTCGCCGGAGCTTGGCGAAGTCTGCTACTGCTGCGAGCGCGTTATCCGAAAGTGGGCGATGCGGACGCAGGCTGGCGTGACGCTGCAGCTCGTGGAGACACGACGTACTCCGCTTATCATCACCAAGGCTGGCGACGAGGGTGAACGGCTCGAGTACGAGTGGATTGTGGTGCTCCCTCAGAAAGCGGAGCGTGTCGATGTCGCGGCCCTGTCGGCGGAGCTGTGGGACTACGGCAATCTGCTGGCAAGGGAGCTGGAGCCGGGCATGGAGGAGTTCCTGTCTCACACAATGACAGCCGCAGCCTCCTACTAAGGTGACCGTGGCTTTCCGTTGCTCTTTGCTTCTATAGCTGGATAGAGGGGACAGCGAGACATGCAGCGGGAGGACGTGAGAGGCTTCGCTGAGGGGGGGGGTGAGGACAGGCGGGTTTCCATTCCTCACCTTTCCATGGCCTTGTTCTTGCAGTCCTAGGAAGAGACGACGATGTGCTGCAGCTACCCCTCGTCACAGGTGTTCCTTTATTTCTCTCCCTCTCTCGTTAGAGCCGTCACAGAATGTAGTTTGCTCTTTCTCTTTTTTTCTTTGTTAGCTTGCCTACTGTTGTGCATGCGGTTGTCCTCTTGCCTTGTGATTGCACCTCCCCCTTCCGCTGCATTGCCTTCCCACCTCATTCTCTTCCTTCGTGATACCGCGACACCTTCTCCTCGTGCGTTTGCAGTGGTTTTCTTTCTAAGCTCTTATCGCTTCTCTGCTGACGTTGTTGTTGTTGCTAGGGGGAGGGGGCGCATAGCGATGCACGTGTCTGCCTAGGCGCGAGTCAGGGAGTGCGTCTGTCCGGCATTGGGTAGCATAGGGGAAGAGGAGAAACGGGGAAGAAAGCGGATGCCTCTAAGCTGAGACTCGGCCCATGGAAGAGCAGCCAAAGAGGGCCGCCGCTGCTCACCCTCCGCCTCAGCGATCACGCACACACGCACGCACAAACCTGAAGGGTCACTTGCTGCGTGTGCGGCTCACGTACAGATACTCGCCGTATTTTTATCGGGCTAGCATGTGTGTGTGTGTGTGTGTGGTTGAAGGTCATTTTTCTTTCCGTGGCTAGAGGGAAAGAGAGAGCAAGGCGTGTGTGTTGATGTGTTTGTACTTTGTGTGCGCTTTTTGTTCTGTGGTTTGTTCGTTTTCTGTTAAGCCACCAGTGGCACTCTTGTCTGTAGGGGAGGGGGCTTAGTGTGTGTCTGTGTGTGTGCGTGGGTCAATCTCTTGGCGCAAGGTGTAAGTTCATGTTCTTTCATGGATCGCCCGATGTTGAGAAGCTGATTGAGAAGCACTAAACATGCCGGGGCGCGTCTCTCTGTGTGCGGGACGGCGGGGACAGGTCTCCATCTTGAAACTCCTCCTTATCCGTGCATGCACGCTCGCACACGTAGAAGCTTCTGTACAGTAATCGACTTAGACGCATACCCGCCAGCATGAACCGATGGGAGAGATCCTTCATGTCGTGCATGCCCTCTATGTCGCAAAGCCAAACTGCACTAAAATGCCTCGCACTCCATCCCCTCCTCTCTTCCCCTTTTTTCTCTCCCCTTTTCTTCTGCGCATCCGTGCCACATCACAAAACCACCTACACAAACAAATCTATCGCCGGCTATAACTACCAACCCTACAACCACCACGGCAACACTCGCCCGCTCCCCACCCCCACTCGCAGCAGCAGTAGCAGCATCCTCGACAAAAAAAAAGGCTGAGCCGCCTACTCTCAACCCAAGCTTTCATCAGTTTTGTTTACCCTTATCTCTCTCTCTCGGAGTGTTCCCTTTTCTTTCCCCCTTTTTTGTTTTTGTTTTGAGCTCTTGTGCTTCACGCATCTTGCTAACATGGTGCTCACCTCCCGATTGTCGCCTTGAACGCATAGAACTCCGCACCACCGCTCTCTCTCTCTCTCCGTTCCTTCCGTCCTCTGCTTCGCTTGTTCGCAGTCGCAGACACACAGAACAACGACAACAACGACCAACAAACAATCATTAAGACCCGACACACCACAACGACGTCTGCATGTACATCCGTCCAGATAGCGAGAGAAGCCGCCGTCCCCTTCTGACGAAGCGCCACTCGTAGACGCGCATCCACACACGCCAGCGATCAACAAGAAGCAAAAGCGCAAGAGAGCAGCAAGACAGGAAATCACACCACAGCTGAAAGCCCCGTCTTAGTGTTTCTCTCACTCTCGCTGGTTGTGTGTGAGCCCTACTGCGTTCCCGCCCTCAAACACTCACATCCGACCACACACCCGCCGCAGGAGCCATGCCACCAAAGGCACCCAAGGGAGCCCCCAAGGCGGCGGCCAAGAAGGGGCCGCCGAACGCCATGCTGGCGAAGCTCAAGATGAAGATGGAGCTTCAGAAGGCGGAAGAGGAGCGTCTGCGCCTCGAGGCCGAAGAGGAGGAGCGCCGTATCCGTGAGGAGGAGAGGCTCGCTGAGGAGCAGCGCAAGTTCGAGGAGGCGGAGCGCCAGAAGGAGCGCGAGCGTCAGAAGGAGGAGGAGCGCCTGGCCCGCAAGGAGCGCAAGGCGGCTGGGAAGAACGACGCCCTCGACCGCATGCGCGCGGCTGGCATGATATTGCCCGATGTAGATCGCATTCGCCATGATGAGGAGGTGCGCAAGGTGGAGGAGAACGCTGCGCCAAAGCCGAAGCCGAAGCCGAAGCCGAAGCCGGTCGTTGCCGCGGCGCCGCCTCCCGAAGAAGAGGAGGAGGAAGAGGGGGAGCCGACCGAGCTGACAGAGTCGGAAGAGGAGATCGACGAGGACGACTGGGAAGCCGTCATGGAGCGCGATGAGCGCCGCGCCACCCGGCACACGAACAACGAGCGCATCCGTGCCGAGCGTGCTGAGCGCAAGGAGACGCGCGAGGCGGAGAAGCGGAGGATGGAAGAAGAGATTCGGTCCAAAAACCACGTTTTGGAGAAGGTGAGCAACCTGCGCTCCCCGATTTGCTGTGTGCTCGGCCACGTCGATACGGGTAAGACCAGCCTGCTGGATCGCATTCGCTCTACCAACGTACAGGGAGGCGAGGCCGGTGGTATTACGCAGCAGATTGGCGCCACGTTCTTCCCTCGCGAGTCCCTCGTGTCTGCCACGGCGGAGCTGATCAAGAAGCACAAGTGCAACCTTAACGTGCCGGGTCTGCTGGTGATCGACACTCCCGGTCACGAGTCCTTTACAAACTTGCGCAGCCGCGGCAGCAGCCTGTGCGACATTGCGATTCTGGTGGTGGATATCATGCATGGTCTGGAGCAGCAGACGCGCGAGTCCATCCGCCTACTGCGCGAAAAACGGTGTCCATTCATTGTGGCACTGAACAAGGTGGATCGCCTGTTCGACTGGCAGCCGCACGAGAACATGGACATACAGCAGTCACTGGAACTACAGAAGGCGCACGTCCGCAGCGAGTTCCACACGCGCTGGTGCCAGGTGAAGAACGAGCTCTCCGCTGAGGGGCTCAACTCGGAGCTGTACTACAACAACAAAGAGGTGCGCAACGTTGTGTCGGTCGTACCGACGTCGGCCCGCACCGGCGAGGGTGTGTGCGACCTGCTCTTGCTGGAGATTCAGCTCGTGCAGCAGTTCATGGAGGGCAAGGTGACCTACAAGGACGATTTGCAGTGTACAGTGCTGGAGGTGAAGCCGATCACGGGGTACGGCTTCACGATCGACGTCATCCTCATCAACGGCGAGCTGCACGAAGGAGACGAGATATGTCTGTGTGGTCAGAACGGCCCCATCTTCACGCAAATCCGGTCGTTGCTGACACCGCAGCCCCTGCGCGAGATGCGTGTGCGCGGCGAGTACATTCACCACAAGTCGATCAAGGCTGCAATGGGAGTGAAGATCTCCGGAAATGACTTCGAGTACGTCATCCCCGGTACCCAGCTCCTCGTGGTGCACGCAAACGACAACAAGGAGAAGATCGCCGAGCTGGTCATGAAGGATGCAACCAATATCAACGAGTTCCTGGACCCCGACGGTCTCGGCGTGAGTGTGCAGAGCAGCACCCTCGGCGCCCTCGAAGCCCTTCTGTCGTTCCTGAAAGGCATGAAAATCCCTGTGGCGAGCATTGCCATTGGACCAATCTACAAGCGTCACATGCACCAGGTGCTATCAATGAAGCGGCGCGAGCCGCGCTACGCTGTAATTCTTGCATTCGACGTGCCGGTTTCCGAGGAGGCGCGCGAGATCGCGAAAAAGAACGACATCGACATCTTCGAAGCGAACATCATCTACCACCTCTTTGACAAGTTCACTCGCTACATGAACGAGTATGAGCAGCGCGAAAAGGACCGCCTGCGCTCTGTCGCGGTCTTTCCGGTGCAGTTGAAGATGATTGCCGAGTCGATCCACTCGACCGACCCCATCATCATCCCAGTCACGGTGGAGCGTGGTCAGCTGCGCCCTGGAACGCCACTGAGCGCGATTCGCAAGAAGGACGACAGCGTCGTCGTTATTGGCCGCGTGATGTCGATGGAGCGCGACAACCGGTCAGTGGAGATCGGCACCCCTGGCATGGACCTGGCTGTGAAGATAAACTCCGGTGAGTCGGGTGTCACCGTCGGCCGGCAGTTCGACAACAGTGACATCATTGTGTCGCATATCACTCGCCAGTCCGTGGATGCCGTGAAGAAGTTCAAAGACGAGCTGAAGCCGGATGATGTGTTGCTGCTGGCCTCGCTCATCAAGGTGCTGAAGGTGCCCAACAAGTAAGCACACAAGGCGAGGAGCAGCGCAGAAAGAACAACAAAACAAACCAAACGAAAAAAAAAAGGTGGCGGTAGACTGAGAAGGAAGGTGAGAGGGATGGAAAGGGTAGAAGGGGTCTGCACAGGCACACAGGCAGAGCTAGGACCACGGGCGGAGATAAAAAGAAAAGCATGCGTAAGAGGAGGAGAGTGTGTATATGTGTATTGCTAGCTATATGGACCCGCACATATGCGTGTAATGGTGTCGCTCCACACGCCTTCTCGTATGTACTGGTGTGTGCGTGCGTGTGCGTGTTTTCGACTATTGCTGTCGAGTCTCTTGTGGCGTGCAATCACGCGCAAATACGGCTGTAGCAGCTCGCCGCCGCCGTCGCCTCCTACGCCTTACGCTGTCCCTTTCCCACTCCACAGATCCATCAATGAAGGCAACGTTTTGGCGCGCAGCAGTCTGCGCCATCATCCTGCCTATCCTTTCCTCTGTCCCGGTCTCTTTATGTTTCTCCTCATCTCCCTGCGTACGCGATGGCACCGGTGCACTGCCCTTTTCATCCTGCATTGCTTTTTTTTTGCCTTTTCTGACGTTTTGTTCCGCCTGCTCACACGTTCGCACCGTTCGCTATCCTTTTTACTGTTTTTTTTTCTTTCGGTTTTGCTTTTTTGTTGTTGTTGTCGGCGATCCCCCCTACACACACAGAGAGCCACTGTCATTACCCTTTCTTTTTGTCCCTGTATTCGCACACTCGACGTGTGCCGCGGTTGATGACGGTGGTGGCCGTCCTTGGAGAAGCGCCTGTGCTTGGTTCCTTTCCTTGCTTTGTATGTGATTAACATGACTCGTAACTAACGCCTCTCCTCCTTCTCTTCCTCCTCGGTGCCTCGCTTTCGTTTTGTTTTTACCTCTTGTGCGTGAGTGTGCCGACTTTTTCGCTAGACAGCACTCTTGTTGGTGCCGGTGCGTTCATGTCAACGTCTTTCGATCGCGGCGTTGGTGCGGGTGTGCGCGCAGAGAGAGTGGCGCGCGTGTGTTAATTGCGTCACACAAGTGCCTCGCTCTTTCTCTCCCCCAAGTAACTTTTTTATTTTTCATGGTTGTTGGTGTTCTGTCGTTTGCCTTTCTTTTTCTCTTTCTGATATTGATGAGACGCAGATGCTCCTTTCCCTCCTCCTCGTTTCTCGTGCACGCACGTGAGCTAACGGAACACGGCCACTAGACAAGGCAAGCAACCAAGAAAAAACATGCCTCTTGAACGTGAGGATGTGAACTCAATGGCACCATCATGTTTGAGCAGCGTGTGCGTATGCGTGTAGGTGGTACTGCTGAACCCTCCCCAATTCTTCCCTCATGAGTCAAACTGAGCAGACAAGCATCCCCCCTTGAAAAAAAAAAGAAGCTATCAAGAAATAAGCTGCACGAGGTGAAGGGTAAAGGTCATTGGTCTCATCGGCAGTAATGAGGCGAAAAGCAAAAAAAAAAAGATATACAGCAGTAGCGGCGGCATGTGCAGCGGCTACTGCACATGATAACGTGAGTCTTTCTACACACAACAAAAACGAAGCAGAAACAGACGACTGCGCAGAGTTGTCGCGGCGGAGAGACCGGTCTCTGTGGTGTTGCTGCGCCGGGCCTGTGCTGCTCGTGGTAAGGTTGCGAGTGGCAGCCAGAAGGGAAGAGGGGCGAAATGCTGAATGGCAGCACGCAGTGTGCATGTCTTGTGCCACCCCTTCCCTTTTCGCTAGCGCACGCCTCGCAACCTCCACTGATGCCCCGTGTCGTATGCAGGTAGGAGTGCGCACTATATCCATAGCGAAGTAGCAGCCATCACCAAGGCGGGCAATTTGAGATGTTGGGTAGTAGTGTCGGTGCGGCGATCCGAGTCGATATCGCGAGTTCTGCGCACACCCGCATGCAGGGACGCACAGCTTTCCATCTATACCAGCATCATCGTGATCAATCAAACGTAGGCTTTGTATGTATCGGTCATCGCTCTCACGTCGTCATTTGCTCATGCGTCCTTCTCTTTTCTCTCGTTACGCGGCTGCGCTGTCCCTCGCACTCTGGCTACGGTTCTCTTCATCGTATTTGGCCCGCCCCGCTCCGCGAGAGAGACGCACTCGTGTTACTCCGCTGAGAAGTGAGGGACGGGCTACGGTTGTAGTGGCCACTAAAACGCTAAGGGATCGCTGCGCGTGTGGTGCACGGAGCCACACAAAGACCAGGCCTCGCGCACCTCATCTTCTTTACCGTTCATTGGTGTTTTTTTTTGGTCATCCATGCTGAGGCCGTCGCCCCTGGCGGACTCTGTTGTCCGCGCTTCCGCGTGGGATGACGGCGGGGCGGAGTTCATCTTTGCCGACGGCACCATTATGTCTTTTGTGGACAATATGAACACGTTCGTAGCGGTGCGCAGCAACCCTAGTCCTCGCGACACGCAGCGGGCAGTGAGTCACGCGGCCCGCCGGCGACAGCAGGAGGAGAGGCGGCAGCGGCTGTCGCCGACAACCGCTGCCGCAGAAGTTGAATATGTCGACTCGATCGACGACCCCGACGACGATGATGACGATAACCGCGAACTGTGCTTTACAGCCTGGACGCTCAGCAGGGACGTGGGTAAGGTGCGGGCGGCTCTCCAAATCTTCAACAGCCTCAGCGAACAGCCGCGGCTGCTGGCGTCGCTGCTGCCTTCAGAAATCCCTGCACCTCTTCTCTCGCCTTCCTTGTTGCCAGCTAGCGCTTCTTCGGTGACACCGGCGTATTCGATGGTGGGATCTTGTGGCGTGTGGCAAGAGTCGGGGCCTCCGATCGACACCCTGTTGCTGGAGCGGCGCGCTGACCTGTTCCGGCGACACGTCGTGTTTGGCACCGTTCGCGAGTGGATGCCCGTTTCTTCAGCCGCTACGCAGCGGCAGCCAGTGGTTCCAAGCGCGGCGCGGAACTCTCTACCGGGGCCAGAGTCATGTCTCATAGATGCCACGGCCGCGGCTCCGACTACTCTGGAGCGTGCGGCAGAGTTGAGAGTGGCAGAGAGCCCACCTGCGCACACAGGGTATGGCGATGATTCGAGTGTCGCGCTCCCCAAGGAAGTGCCCGTTGGCACGGTACTCGAGCTATGGTGTGCTCTGCGCCGTGTTTGTATGACGGTTGCGGTGCACCGCGAAACCTTCACAGTGCGGTGGCCAGCTCCGGTGACTCGCAGCGATGGATCGCGACTACCGCAGTCGTTTCACGCGCGAGACACTGCGGCATTGCATCTGTCACCAGTTTCGCCCAGCTGGTCCTCCTCCGTCTCTCCCCCGGGCTCTGCATCGGCGCCACTGCTGTTCACATGCATAGAGCAGACGTTCCCAGTGCGTGATCCACCAGACGCGTGGCGGACGATGCTGCTGCTGGCGCTAGAGCTGGACGCAGAGCTTCCTGGAGCGGAGAGGGAAAGCAGCGCCCCCAGTGCGGCGCCAGCGTCACCGTCTCACACCAGCGTCGGCGCACTAGGCACAGAGCCCGGCGACAATGTCAGCCGTTCTGCTTCCTGGCATGGCTGCTTGCCTGAACCGCACCGCTGGAGTGGTGCGCTGAACCAGCACCGTAACACCAACCCGTGTCGTTTCTCTCGACTGACTGCATTGCAGGCGGCGCACCTCGCTGCACCGCGGACGGCACGCGCCGTGGACGCGATGCGTGCGCTTCACCCACGTGGAACGCGACTTTGTTGGATGTACGAGGCGAACCACTGCGGCGCGAGTCGGGGGAGCCCGTCTGCCGTGTACTGGTGTCTGCGGGAGTCCGCTGAAGCGACACCCATCAAGGGAAACCTCGGCGGCACCTCGGCGGCGGCGCCGCTTCGGGCTACCGAAGTTGTGGTGTGGGTGGCCGAAGATGGCAGTGTTGTGCGAACCACGCTCGAGGGACAGGGCTACACCGTTAGACATCATCGTCTTCACTTGTCATCGTCTGGTGCGATGGCACCAGCGCCGGCTGTTTACCGACTTCAGGCGCACGACATTGCGGCAGCGATGGCGCCAGTAGACAAGCGCCTGCCATCGACTATCACGCCACTGCGCTGCCACGTTCCCGTGCTGCCCCAGTCAGCGTCAGCAGCCGCAGCAGCCTCTCCGGAGGTGCTTGCAGTCGCCATCATTGACCCTCAAAGCCTCTACTGCTTGCCAGCGTCCTTGACGGACGGCCTACAACGAGGCTGCACCGCGGCCACCGTCACTCCTGCGTGTGCGTGCTCTGCCTTGGCGGCGCTCACCGCGATGTTGGTGTCAAGCGAGCAGCGTTTCCCTGGATACATGGACTCGCACTGCAGCGCAGCAGCAGGAGCGCTGTCGCTTGCGTCGCTGGGCAGGGGTGTCACGTGTAAGAGAGTAGCGCCTTTGGAAGCCAACGACGCGGTGCGCCGCCTGCGCTTCGGCCGCTACATCGCCTCTGTGGTGGACGTCGCCATTCAATTGTCCCAGGTGAACTGCTCCGCCCAGCGTGCGGCTGACGCCGCCAGGCCATCGACAGGCCAGCCACGACTCGCTGCGTACTGTTGCGCCAGACCGGCAGCGACTTCGCCGTCGTGCTGGTCGCTTAGTGCGCACGGCTTGTCATGCCGCAAGGGAGCCCACTCAGCCGCGGCGACGACCACCTCCCGTAGCGCTTCCGCTGCCTCTGTTGTCTACTTGACAAGTCGGCTGGACGGCATCGGCACCTTCACAGCACTCACCAACGGCACCATTCGGGCCCACTTTGACGATCGCACCCTCCTTACACTCGTCCCCGGCGTGAACGAGATGGACGAAGAGGAGCTGCTGGCGACGTGTGTACTGCGCAACGCCACACGGTGTACAATGCGCGCGGCGCAGTGCCACCCTGGGCACGCGATGCACCGCTACTTGGCCTACGCGCTCCCGTTTCGTCGATATGTGTACTGGCGGGCTTTAAACCCGCGTGAACCGGCTGTCATGGACGGTGGATGTGCTGGGGTCTCGGCCAGCGAAAGACATGCGACAGCGCTGCAGGAGCAACCGCAGCAGCATCAGAGGCAAAGCCCCAGCGCAGCGGAGGTGGATAGACTCGAACACACCACAGCCCGCGACGACGCTTCTGCGTCACTGGCTGGCATCTCCGCAATGGAGGCAGGTGTGTCTCTGATGGAACCCCCGCTTGCGGATGAGTCTGCATGTCTTCTGCCGAGCTTGCGGTCGTGTTCCTTGGCCACATCCTTCGGTGCGTCGGGCGACGACGACGAGCGCGTTGCAACCGTGTTGAGCAACGCCGTTTGGGCTCCAGATGTGAAGTATGAGCCACCACACTATCCGCTGCCTAGTGGCCCGACGTGCTCTCCGCCAGTCTGCCTCTTCACCTCCGATGCCGTGATGTCTCAAGGCACCTTGAGCGACACTTTCCCAGCATGGGGACTGGTAGACACACAGCGAACGATGCAAACATACTACGACGCCGAAGTAGCCGAGGGTGCGGCGCAGCAGGCCCGACTGCAGGAGCTCCTTGATCAAAACGAGGCCCTTTCGAAAGCCACCCGAGCTCTTCTGCGCGACTAGATGGGGAGTGGTGAAGGAGGGTGAAGGAGAAAGATTGCAGTGGAGAGGCCGTGGCTATGAAGCACGCGAGTTTTGTGTTTGCGCATGTGCGCGTGCGTACGCTTTTTTTTATTGTCACTAGATGCGACTGAACTTCATAGATTCCGCAGAGGAGGAGGGAGAGGGAGGAGAGGCACGCACAGACACAGGCACAAGCCCCTGTGCCCATTCTCTTCCCATGTGTGTCACTGACCGGCACGAGGTCTTCGCTCTCTGTATGCTCTTTGCTCAGAGAAGACACCACCTAAGGAAATCACTGGCTTGCGCCGGTTTACAAGTGCGGCAGCGTCTGGAGTGTGGAATCGATGTGCCTGGGCGGCATGCGTTGTTTCCGTTGCGCCTCCTGTGCTCACCACTGTGCAAATGGAGAGGAGAGACGTGTGTGCGTGTGTGGGGGGGGGTCCATGCCCCCTGGCGTGCAAACTAAAACGTGTAGCAGGCACATTGAAAGGGAGAGACAACGTCCTCCTCACAAGATGCTCACACATGCAAGAGTGGCGGAGGATGTCGTTGGACAGAAGTCTGCCTGCTGCGCAGGTATGCTGTGTGGGGTAAAGGCAAGCGGATTTGCTCTATGGGGCAAACGGAACCCCGGAACACCGCGTTGTCGAACGGCGAGGTCACTCATGCCAATGCACCTCCCCCTTATTCCACGGTTCTCGCTCCCATAGCATATACGTCGTGCTGGTACCCCCTCATATGCCGCCTCGTCCGCTGTCCACCGTCCCTACCTCTCTCCTCTACGCTGCTGTCGCACGTGGTGTTCTCCCTGGTGCGCCGCCCGTCTGCATCAACGGCCTCTCGGCACCCCCTCCTCCTCTTCCTCCCTTCTTTTGTTTTTGTTTTGCCCGTGAACGGGAGCGGAAGAGACGGTAAGGGCCGTACAGAGAGGCACCGCGTGAAGTCTCTTGACGCGGGGGAGGGGAGAAGAGCGTCAGCTGCTCAACTCTGCGCTGAAACTTGGTACTAGTTTGACACCTGACGAGCGCACGCACAGCCCCGAGGATGGATTCCCGAGCGTACGACAATACGGCACGTTTTTCTGCGACGATTCCCTCTTCACGGTCGTTGTCTCTCGCATCCTCATCTGCGAAGGCCACGGCGAACTCGGCAGTGGCAAGGGGGAGCAATAATGGCTCGCTGCCGCCGAGCAGCGCCGATTTTCCTGCCATTGGCAACTGTGGGGGGCCGTTGGCGGACGACGGAGGCGGTGTCCACAGGAATTATGCAGCTTCCAGAGTGCTGTTTCCCAAATCGACGACTGCCGCCATGTGGCCGATGCTGATGGCACTCTCCCCGGCAGAGGCCGATCGTGCCAGCGACGCCTCCAGCAGGTACAACCAATACTCCTCTCACACCTCCCCTTCCACGGATGCTGCTCTTCCACAGCCACACGGAGGGTCGCCGCTTCACCTTTTGCGCTGCAGTGGGGATCAGGAGGGGCCGGCCCGTTGCGACAGTGGCGGTGGATCAGGCCTCGGGCAAGGTGTCCGAGCAGACTCACCCTCATTGGTATTTCCGCTGCCTGTGGTGCCGCAGACGCAGTTGTCGCTGTTGCCGTCGCAGCTGAGGCCCACGGCGGAAGATGCGCGGTCGAACTGGGGGCATGCATGCCAGGCGTCCTTATCTCCGCGCAGCATCAGTGGAAATGAGCGCGTGGACAGCGGCACCCCATCACCTCAACAGCCGCTGCCGCCGCAGCGCATGAAAACGTCGTACGCTGTACACCGTGTGCTACCCCGCATGGCGCACCCGCAGTTCACCAACAATCCGCACATCTTGTTCCCGCAGCACGGCACATCGAAATCGGGTTCCTCTACCCACACCTCGCAACCCTGCTCACCGCCTCTGCCACCCCTCAGCAACACCGTAGATGTGGCGGCGGTCCCCTGCGAACCGTCAATGGCTGCTGCCACGATGGACTTGCATCCCATGCGGGAAAAAGTAAACGGCAATGGCGTCACGTCGCCGCCGCTCTCACAGAAGATTCATCGATCACTACTCCACCAGACTGCTTCTCTGAGCACGCTGGACTTTGTAGCTTTACCGTCTCGTGCTCAGATGCCGGCAGAACTCACAGAAGCAGAATCGCCCACGCAACCTCCCGAGGCGCTCAGCGCGAAGCCCGACTTCGTGTTCGACTGCGCCGCCAGGGCCCCCGTAGCGACGATTCCGCTGCTCCTTCCCGCGTCTGCCGCCGACATTGCCGTGGTGCCGTCTACGTCGACCTCATTCTCTTCGCAGCTGGAGGAGGGCAGTGGACCGCTGCTCGGTGTAGCGATGCAGCAGCGGAAGCCGCACACATTGCTGGCGTCAGCTCTTGCCTTCGCCAATCTGCATAACGGCGAAGACAAGAGAAATGTAAGCGGGGCCTTTACGCCCTGTCTTATGGCGGTGCTTTCGCCATTAAACCAACAGCCACGCCACCACCAACACAATCAACCTTCCGCAGTGGCGCTTTCCAAGGCGGCGACGCCGGTGATGAGCGGCGGCTACGGTACGCGAGACTTTCAGCGCGGGACATGGGTGTTCCTGCTCGCCCGCCGGGAGCGCCTAGCGCGCGAGCTACTTGAGGCTGAGGAAACGAGCGAGGCGCTTCGGTGTTTGCCGGCGTCATACGCGGCGTGGCGCACCTACTACCGCCATACCTTGGGCAGCGCCGAATGCGGTGCGGTGCACCTGACTAGCAGCACAGATATGGGCATGTCCCTGTCTTCAGGCGTATCCACCGCATTGACAGCGCAGTTCGCCCCATCCACCATGATGCTGTCCGATACGGGCGACGCGGATGCTTCCTGCGAGGCGACTGATAGCGCATCTCTTTCGCACTGTCGTCTTGCGGACAAGGCGGAAGGGAAGCAGAAAGGCAAGAAACCACTCACGCTACCCCCACACCCGGCGTTCGCGGTGGCTGCCTACCGGCTTGAACTCCTGGAGAGCATCCTCGGTGACGAAATCAGGACAGAGGAGGACGAAGCATTTCACGTCTGCCTTGAGAAGCCGTTCAAGTACGAGCATCGACTGCTCACCGTCGGCACGTTGCCGCTTGAGCGGTTCCTGCGCAGCTGGATCGCCAGTCACCGTGCGCGAAGGCTGCGCCGCGCCCTCCAGCGGAGTAAGGTATGGGACCTGGAGCAGGAGGCCCGTGCCGCACTACATGCGACGAGCAAAACGCTGCAGCGGCGCTTCCAGCTGATGGTGACGGCTCTTGTCGAGCAAGAGCATTACTACCGCCGCGCTTTGGAGCTTCTGTACGCGCAGGATGCGGCGTGGACTGGGGTGGTGTTGCTGCGCTTGCAGGAACAGGTCGAGTGCTTCCCACTTGCGTTCGGCGCCGTCATGAGTAGAGCGCGCGTATGTGGGCGAATGAAAGGTGCGACCCTGTTCTCCAACCTTGCGCTGGCCGAGCAGGCAATTCGCGAAACGATCAGCGGCGAGGAAGCACGGCACCGTGCTGCATTCCCGACCGAGCTCGAAATGCGCGGAGTAAGCCGTATGCAAGAACCACAGGCACGCAAGAAACTTGTCGATCGCGAAGCTGCCGAGCGCGCCGTGGTGCATCAAGTTGTGTGCGCGCTGCAGACTCACTACAGCCTCCGGGAGGTGGATATCGAGGAGGGCATTGAGCGCCAACACTGGCTGAAGCAGCCGATGCAAAATCGCGTCGATTCCGTCGTTGCGAAAGCAACGCCGCCGCCCCTGCGTCGTGATGTTGTCGCATCCGAGGTGGAGCTGTGAGGCTGCAGGAACAGAAAACTGGGCAACGGGTGCGCGCCCGTCTTCTTCGCTTCTCTTTCGCTGGCGTACACGTACATGCACCGCCGCGCTATGCACATTCAGAATTATTCCTCCGGGTCTGTGATGTGGCGCACGTGAGTGAGGGCGTTGCTGATGCCCTTCTCTGTGCATGTGCATGCGTTTGTACCGCCTCGCTCGTATCTTCGTCTGTGTCACTCCTCTTCCCTTGTTTCTCTTGACGAGGAACCAAGCGAAGAAGCGATCCAACCGACGAACCACAGCGTCGGTCTGTCGGTCTGTCTCTCTCTCTCTTCCATGAAACTTTATTTCACATGTACAGGTGTAATACGTCTCTCTCGATGTGGATCTTGCTGCTGTCTCTGAGTTTGCGCACGCACGCACGTACGTTTGTGTGTGTGTGTGTGTGTGTCACATCGAGCAGCGAAAACGCTGCGCGAAAAAAAAAACAGCAACGCCCCCCTCCCCCCCCCAAAAAAAGAAAACATGCGCTTCCTCAACCTGCACGAACGTGCCGCTGCTCCTGTGTATTAGTTGGTAGGTGGTGAGCGAGAGAGATGCAGGGAGAAATTGTGAGTGCCTCTCTCTTTCGGACATGAACTTCACGGGGAAGCCAACAGGACGGGAGGATGCCTACCCGGGTTTACTCCGTCTTTTCACAGCATACCGGCCCTATTCAACTTGCACAAGCGACAACGTGTGAGCTCGCTTCCCATGATGTGCTGTGTGCTAGTAGAATACGCCTACGTGCGACAGCGACAAGATGCCTTCTTCTCCAGCTGCTCTTAGAGCTCTCAGTCCCCCCTCCACACACACACACACACCGTTGCGCTCTTGTTCCTTGCCCTCTGTCTGTGTGTGCGAATGAGTCTCCTACGGATCCCTTTAACGCCTCGCAGAGCTCTCTCCCTCTCCTGCCGCTGTTCGACGGCATCGCGCACACACACGCAAAAACACAAAAAGCTGAAAATATCTTTGAAAAGAACCCTCGACGACACGCTTTCAGGCGCACGATAGAGCGTCAGTTGCCTTTATCACTAGCTCGGCTGGCGTCGTTGCCCTGCTTCGACCATTGACTCTTCCCTCTTTCTTTCCCACACTCTCTCTCGCTCCACCGCTTGCTCTCGGTTGTTTGTCGGGCAGCATTTTCATAAAGACGCACGCACACACACACACACACACACACACAGAGTGAGAGAGAAATTGTCGCGAAGTAGGAAGAGGTGATGCCTCTGACGGCGGCTGGCATGCGGACGCTGATGCGTCAGATGCAGGAGGTGCAAGAGCACCCCGTCGACGGTGTGCAAGTGCGCCCGGCGGACTCGATGAGCGAGTATCACTTCGACCTGGACGGTCCGGAGGGGACGCCGTTCGCGGCTGGCCGCTTTCATGTTGCTCTCATTTTCGACGAGCAGTATCCAGAAGTGCCGCCAAAAGGCTTCTTCCGCACCAAGATCTTTCACCCCAACATCTCCGAGCGTGGTGACATCTGCGTGAACGCGCTGAAGCGTGACTGGGCCCCGACGCTTGGGCTGCGTCACATTCTTGTCGTCATCCGCTGCCTTTTGATCGAGCCGAACCCGGAAAGCGCGTTGAATGAAGAGGCGGGACGACTGATCTTGGAGGAGTACGCAGCATACGAGCGCAAGGCTGCCATGTACACCACTATAAACGCCGCGCGTCCGAACGGGGTGCCGCGGTTCACGCTTCCCGAGGTCCAGGCGGAGAAGGCGTCCAGCTTGGTCACGGCGGATGCCTCGGCTCCCGTAGCTGGGGAGAGCGGCGCCAGCTCCACCACCGCTGCTGCCTCAGCATCTTCCATGGCAAACGGCAGCACACCATCGACTGCCACACGCAGGCTGACCCTGTCGGAGGCGAACTGCCACCCAGGTGCAGCCACAGCGGCCGAGAAGGCCGAGAAGTCAAAAAAGAAAGCGCTGCGCCGCATCTGAGCGAATCCCAACGCGCTCGAATCCCGATTTTGTGTATGTCTGTCGGCTGAGATGATGTAGTTCCACGTTGCAAGTCTGGATACCTGCACGTGTCGCTGCCGCACCGCATCAGTTCAAGGGAATCCCAACAACAGTGCGGCGACACTCTACTCCTTTTATATATTTCCACTCCACGATGGTCCTAGCACCGTTTCTTGCGGGGTGTGTTGTTGTGCATGCCCTTTGCTTTACAGCTCCCACCCCGCCCTCTCTGCGTGCTCTCCATGTGGTGCTGGTGATGGTCGTCTTCCCTGTACTCCTCTTTTTTGTGACGATGTTTTGTTTGCGGATGCGCGTGTGAGTTTGCATGTCTCCATGTACGCACTCGCCCTTGTGCCGCGGAGGAGATGGACGACGCCAGAGGTGTATCAGATACACACGTACATGGGGCCTGCGTGCAGAGGAGAGGGCAAGGGGAACTCAAGAGGGCAAACCTACACGCGTGGAGGAGCATGTCGGAGACAGCGGTAAAGAAAGAGGGCCATGCCCTTTCGCTGCGAAGTCTCCCTCGCTCGCTCTTTCTCTGTGTCTCCGTCCTCTGACTGTATCGCTGTGAGCTTTCTGATTGGCTTCTTTGAGCGCCGTGCAAGGCTTTTAACACTCCCGGTAGCCGTTTTTCTGTGCCCTGCCACACCCAGCCAGAGACCAACATACACTTGCTCAATGTGTCATGTGTATCGTGGCCTGATCGTAGCGAAGCTAGCAAGCGTGTTGATCTACTTTTCCGATCCCTCGACTTCTTGTCTTTTTTGTTTTTGTTTCCTTGGCTCTCTCGTCCCGTTCCGTGAGAGACGCGGCAGAAAAGGCCCGGAGAGCGTAAAGGAAAAGAAAAGCACGACACGCGAATGCGAACCAGCGGAGACCCGCTTAGCGTCCTTCCTAGACCTTCTCTTCCGCTTGTTGCCGGGTACGCGTCACACGGTAGTCGAGAACTGCCCCACCCCTCCATCCACTTCGGCGATGCGCGCGAAAATTGGGGGGGGGGGGCAAAAGGACGGCTCCTGATCATGGAGGACGTGAGGTGAAGCTCGCCAGGCTCAGCTGACGCACCAACCACCAACTGGACGCACATGCGGCGACGAGTTCGGCATTGGGCTTTCTTCTCTCTTTCTCTTCGTTCTGCTTCTTCACAACATGGCATGTCTCTCATTACGCCTGGTTAAACGCGGTACTCTCTCTGCCCCTCAGCCTCCACTGGCTCACATGCTTCATCACTGCTACCGTCACCACCTCCCCCCCCTACTCCTCCTCATCCCCTTTTGTTTCGTTCTCGAGGTTGCCGGCACGCAAAAATGTATATCCACAGCCAAACAAAAAAAAAGAGAAAAACGTTCTGATCCACATCTATGTGCACGAACAGCAAACGACAATCCAACCACTCCAGCTAGTATTGTTATCATATATATTTATTTATGAGGAGGCTCCCCCTCTCCCTCTCTCTCGCTTTCTATATTGTGAATGTTGCGCCTCATCTCACCGCGACAAAGGCTTATACCCGTGTATGTGTGTGTGTTTGCACCTAGGTCGACGCTTCTCTCTCGCGCTAACACGAAACGCTGCTCTGCCCCTTCATCGCCTTCCCTACCGTTTACCAACACAGCGCTAGGCGTGTACGATCAGTGCTGTGCCTGTTTGTGTGCGTGTGTTTCTTTCTTCTTGTCGCTCTTGGCAGTTCTTGCTGCTGGCCCCTGCGGAAAGGGTTGCCCACGTCGCATGGAGAAGGGCGAGCGACAGGCGTAGCGCTCATTGCTGAGTTTTATAGCGCCCTCGCCCCTTGATTTCCGACTTTTCTTCCGGTGTTTTGGGTAACTGTGTGTGTGTGTGTGTGTCCGTCGGCGTTGAGGTTCTTGTAGCCGTCAGAGGCGTGACGTTGAAAGGAGCGTACTGAGACGGCGACGAGCCCCCGCTATCCATGTGTGGCGGCGCTATCGTGCTTGCGTAAGTCTGTTTTCTCGTCTCCGGCTTCTTGACAGGCTTTGCTCTGTTTTCGCGTGCGTGTTGGTGTGCGAAACACTTCTTGTAATTCGGCTTTCCGTCAGCGTACTTGTCACCACTACCCCTCCGCCTTCCTTTCTAGCCCTCTCTCGCTCCGCGACTGTGTGTCTCCTTTCTTCCGCTCTACCGAGCGGTATAGACGCTCGTATTGGCTCGCTGCTTCTCCAGTCCAACCAGAGGTGGTACTTGAGTGTCTGTGGACTAATGTGCAGCGGTGCGGGCTTCACCTCTCGCCCCTTCCACTCCCTCCCTCTTTTCTCTGCAGTCGTGCTCCTCTTGTGTGGCGGTGTGCACTTCATCCCACTTTGCGTCGACGTTCACGAAGTTTTGGTTTGTCTTTTTTTTCCCTCCGATCGTACTTGCCGTCGCCCTCTCTTGTGACCCAGCGCCCCTCTCTCTCCCTTCGTGTGTGCGTGCATGCGAATTCGCGTTTTCTTTCTGCTGTTCCTATCTCGTTGTGCTGTCTCTCTCTCTCTCTCGTTGCATTGCTGGCCGCTGCCTCGCGTCGCTCGGTTTCGACGCCGCCGCCCCACCTCCCCCTTCTTCTCTCTGTCGCGACGTTCGCGGCGACCAACGCGGTGGCATCTTTTTTCTTTCTTTTTCCGCTGTTGTCTGTACTGTTGTGGTGATTTCGCTTTAGTTTGTTGTTTCCGCTCTGTGTCGTTTTGTTCTGTTTTTGTTTGGCCCTTCACTGCTGAGCGCAATAGGCCGACACACGCGTGTGTCCACTCGCGGTCTGCCACCGCTTCTCTCCTCCTCGTCTGCTCGTGTGTGTAGGGGGGAGGGAGGGAGGGAGGGAGGGAGGGAGGAAGGGTCCTCTCCGCGGTTCGTACCACAGCTGTCAAATTCCACATACCCTACGGCACGCATCTTTTTTTTTGTCGCATCATTATTTGAGGGGGCGGACGAAAGCGTCGCTTCAGTCAACCTGACGACTCACCACCACCACCCCAGCCACACAGCCGCCACACAGCGCAGCAATTGTGGTCATCCCTCATTCGGAGTATCACTCGGAGAGCTGTGTTTATGTGTGTGTGTGTGTGCGGGCAGAGCTATAGTCACGCTAAAAGCGTTCACGTACAGTCTGGCACAAGGATCGAGGAAGAGATCGTCCGCGGCACCGAACGGACGAGCGAAGAGGCAGAGCGAAAGAAAGAGGAGGAGGAGGGGGAGGGCCACACAAGACGTAAAAGAAACAGAAAGCGCGCGTGCGTTCAAGCAGGGCTTCTCGTTCTTTCTCTGCTCTGTCCGCTTTTTACATCACCCAGCCCATCCTTCTCCTATCGTCGTTTTTCTTTGCAGCTTACCATGCAGTCCCTCACGGAGCGTGACTTCGGCCTTGTGGAGAAGCTGTTCAATGTTATCCGCACTCTGCTCGAGTACGACAAGGTGCACAGGCGCCATGAGCGATCTGCAGCCGCTATGCCGGCCGCCTCTAGTGACTCTGCATTTGCAACGATGATGGCCCCCTCGGCCGTGCTCCGCGAGCACCAAAACCAACAAGGAGCTGGCGGCGCTGCCGCACCGCTGCCGGCAGCCAGTGCCGTCGGCGCCAGCACTGGCATGTTAGAGAGGCGAATGTGGACAGAGCTCGCGTTTCTAATGAGTCGTGTCGTCATTTCACAGAAGCTGTTTCTCATGTCGCACGTCACAAGCGACCCAGGCCTGATGTTGACGGAGCTGGCCCGCATGCTTCTGGCCTTCTTGCATGAAAGCTGCGCCGCCGTCGCAGAGAGCGGGAAGGCGGCCAGGATGCGCCACGTCGCCCTGCTCGCACAGGATCGCCTGATCTTCCTTCTCCGAGTCTTCTGCTCTCTCAAGAACTGCACTGCTATGCTTGGCGACACGCTCGACTGCGACAATGCCGGCGCGGCGCTGAAGGTGTACGACGCGATCTGCGACCAGGTCGTCTCTGGCCAACATTTAGCCTGGATGTCGCA
Source organism: Leishmania infantum JPCM5 (assembly GCF_000002875.2). Lineage (NCBI taxonomy): Eukaryota > Euglenozoa > Kinetoplastea > Trypanosomatida > Trypanosomatidae > Leishmania > Leishmania infantum. Next base: position 1,141,718 of record NC_009417.2, read on the forward strand.
GATCTATGTTTGGTTCTGTGACGAGGCAGCGCGGCTAGCCCGCACCGGAGGTGCGATCCCCAGCGCCTATGTTCACGCCACTCACGACGCACTGCGTTGCATCTTAGGCTGCTGCACTGATCACGAGGGCTGTGCAAAGGCGTTTCTTTACTCGGAGCCGGTGGCATGCGTCGCGCACATGTTCTACGGACTCAAGCTGCGCATCTCAGTAGGTGATCTTCTACGGCCGTATGAGGACGAGCACCCCATCGTGGAGGACGCCAAAGGCACTGCCGCTGGCGCTTCTGCACGGCAGACAAGTGCTACAATCACAATCAGCAATAGCAGCAGCGACGGCAACTCTCTCGGAGTTACCGCCCGTGATGAGCTGGAACGAACCGTGATGCCGGCGGGCCCGATCCCACAGCGGCCGCCTGGCGCAGGCCATCTCAAAACACGCTACTTCACCGCACTCACGGCTTCGTTTACACGGCAGCAGCAGCAGCAGCAGATGCCGAGAGTGGGTACAAGCGACTCTGCAAGCAGCGCCACTGTCGCCTCGCTGGTGTGTCCCACTAACTCTTCTACCGCAGCTAGCATCGTGAGCACGTCGTGGGCGTTTGATCTACCAGAGCTGTCGCGGCCACAGCTAAAGACGCTCCTGCTGGGTGGGCGTGAGAACGCCTTTGATTCGCTTCTCTTCGCCGCCCTTGACATCGTCATCGAGGTTATGCGCGTGACACGGGACTACGGGCACTGGATGGTGCTCTCCACCGTCAGCAATCTGCTGCTTCTCAGCAAGAAAAGCATCGAGGTCCGCGATGCGGCGGCGGCATTAACGTTGGGGTCCAGCTCTGCGAGCGCCTCGGAGGCGTCGCCACCGCTGTCGCGGGTAGTGGCAATGTATGAAAACATCGTGGTGCTATTCCAGCTGCTGTTCTCACTGATGGAAGGGACTGGCTTTGAAAAGCGGGCGCGATCCGCGTTGAACGCCGCTTCCACGCCTGCGACTGCGATTCACAGCGGGACTGAGAAAGAGGCAAAAGAAGGGAACGAGAAGGGCCCTCCACCGCCCCCAGGCTCATCCTTGCTGCGCGGCGGACCGTCGCCGTCCACGCAGCCCTGCGAAGCACGCATCTCTACCACAGCTACGGGTGAGATGGGCCAGCCTCCGGCCACTGCGACGGTGGAGAACAGCGGCGAGGTCGACGCAGTGGACACTGCGCAGGCACGGGAGTACATAGCACAACAGATAGTGCACATGGTTCTGCAGACTGACGTGCAGGCGGTGTTCGCTGCGACGACGCGTGTGCTGGAATGCGACCGGACGCTTTTTCGTGTATTGCACTCCTTCTGTATGCTTGACGCGCGATCGGCTGAGAAAGCAATGCCCGGAAAAAGGCGCCGCGACCGCAGCTCTGGCGCTGCCGCGACTGGTGCTAATCGAAGGCGCAATCTCAGCGCACCCAAGGCGGCGGACACGACCGCGCTCTACCGAGGCATCAGCGCTGACAACATGGGGAACGCACTCCACAACCCACTCGTATCGCCGACTGGCGCAGCAGTGACAGGTGGCCGCATCTGCGAGGGTGGGAGTCTGTGTGAGCCAGTGTTCGACGCCGGCTACAGATTCTTCGTCACCTCGAACTTTGGAGACCTGCGCACCATCGCAAACGATGTGGGATGCAGCAGAACTCTTGATGGCGGCCTGGCTGAGAACTCCGACAGCCGTAGCTCCTCTCGCATCGGTATGGGAACCTTCAGCGTCCGCGGAAGCGGGATGGGCGACTCCGGCACCATCGCCCCATTCTGTGCGGAGCCGCTTCTCGGCAGCGTCTTCTCGACCCCGCAGCGGCACGGCCAGCGACTCACGAATCTGCAGCGCCATCGGCGGAGCGAAGACAGCGGCGGCAGCAAGAAAACAGTGGCCGGTGTCGGCGGGAGCTTTGCCAAAGCCCTCTTGAAGTCCTTCTTTGGAAATCGAACTGCAGGCAGCGGCGCTGTCGCCCTCAAACGCGGCGTCGCGCATGAAGGCAGCGACGACAACGCGGAGCGGGGCTCGTGGAGCGGCTCGTCGAGGTCCTCCTCCGGCTCCTCGTGCGTCGAGAGCAAAGAGAGCGGCGGTGGCAGCCGCAGCGACAGCGGCGCCAGCGACGACAGCGATCTTCTCAGCACTGCGAGGGAGCTGCTCCACGGCAGTGTCGCTGGCTCACTACTCCCGACGCGCAGCTTTGGCGTGAGTGGCAGCCACTCTGCAGCATGGCAACGTGACAACGACAGCCGCCGTGCACTGCAAGGCGGCACCGAACATCGTCATCACCGACGCAAGCGTAGAACGCGGCCAGCATACTCGGCGTGGCGTGACGTGCCGTCGTACACGGCTCTTGCGAGAGAACTCGTTCGCATTTTCAACCTCGTGCTGGCAGACGCCGAGTTGAGTGTAGACGTCCGTCTCGGTGCCGGACTGCTCCTCCCAAGCATTGCACTGCGTGACATCCACGTTTTTCGCCTCTACGAGGGTCGCGTACTCATTCGCAGCTACTTGAACCTGCTCCTGCACGAGCTGCATTACAACATCAAGCTGCGCGGTGTGTCGGCGACTGCGGCGGCAGATCGCGAAGGCCTGCCGTGCGCATACGTTGACGGCGTGCAGGAGCAGCCGCAGAGCGTGTCAGACATCGCTGAGACGACCGCGTCGCCGCCACTGCAGCGTGCGCAGATGAGTAGCAGCAGCAGCAGCAGCATGATGGGCGGCCGTGCGCACCTGACGCAGCGGGAGCTCATCGCCTTTGCTCCGAAGGTTATCAAGACGCTTGAGCAGGCCTTCAAAGTGCTCGGTGTAATACCGCTGACGAGCGACGTGGCCTCGCTAACGGAGCTGCCGCTCTACTTTTACTGCGCCGACGGCGTTGCCCCGCTCGGCGTCGCCCTCGAGTGCTCCTTCACACGCGTTGTTGTCCTGTGGCTCATCGGCCTTGTTGGCGCGCAGTGTGACGAAGACATCGACCGGCACGCAATGGAGGTGCTGCTGCACATCATGAGCCGCGCTGTGGCCCGGGGATCGCTACCGAAGGACAGCAGCACGACACTCATGGTAACTCCCTTCGGTGCCGCCACGGTGGTTCAAAGCAGCAACGCCGCTGGCGTCGCAGTGCCGGGCGGCCCGACGGTGGCCGCAACACGACTCTCTGCGGAGTGGGCTAATGCGCGCAGTAATGCACGGCTTGCCGCGGACGACAGCGCCGCTGGAGTGATAACCTCGTCATTTGCGGCGCCGTCGACCACGAACAGCACGCGCTTCGCAGCGGCAGCAACGGAGTCGGGAGTGTCGACAGCCCCAGCAAGGTCTATGCTACGTGCCGGCTCACAGCTGCAGAACAGCGGCATCGGTCTCGACGCCGCCGAGACGGACCTGTACGGTTGCCCTTTCAGCAAGTCCTTCTTGGGCTCAACCGAGTTCGGTGGTACCACGACCGCATTAAGCATCGAGGGCGGCTTGGGGGACTGCGGCAGCACCGTCGAGGCGCTCAGCTCTGTGTTTCGAGTGCTGCTCGGCCGCTCGCAAGACTTGCTTTCCCCTGCCGGGCTGGCCACAGTGCTCTCCCTCTTCACGAGTCACGACAGCAACCTCTCGCGACTCGGCCGCGAGTGCATGATACGCTCCCTGGAGATTCCATCCGTGTACCCGTTGTACGCTGACGTGATTCTGGACAGCGATACCTTCCTACTCACACAGACGCTTTCAATGCTATCGACGTACTTGACCTCGGCAGCGCTGACGCCGGTAACTCGGCGAGAGAGGCGGCTGTGGATGCAGCGCTGCGGCTGTGTCGATGCGGTCATACGCGTACTCGTGCGCGTGCTTGACTCACCTCAGTCGACGAACTTTATGAAGGTGATACCACACCTCTTTCAGTTTCTCTCTGCTTTCGAGTCGGGAGACTGTAAGCCGGCACAGCTGTCGAGCACGAACTTCATCGCGAGCGTCGCGGAGCGGCTGGAGAAGTTGGAGGGCATGGAGTACTTCATCATCGTCACCCAGGCGGTGCTGGATGCCTCCATGGGCACCTACGGCAGTGTCGATGACGGCTACGCGAGCACAGGCGGCCCCGGAGCACACTACACAGAGGTGCAGGTCATTGGCAGCTTCCGCGTCGCCCTCTACAACTGTGCGGCCGAAAAGCCCATCTTCCTGGAGTTGCTTCCGTCGCTTCTGACCTTTGCCAAGGGCCACAGCGACAAGCTCTTCACAAACCTTGCCGAGGTCCTCCTCCGCATTCTGGAGTGTACGAGCATTGTTCGCTCCGAGCGGCTTGCCGACTTCGCTCTTGATCATGGGCTCTCTCAAATGCTTCCCTACCTGGAGCTGTCGGGACGCCACGTGGAGGAGCGACTGCCCTTCACCGGCACCGCAGCGGACCTGCATCGATTCTGGCAACCAATCTTGCTACGCGCGCCGCGCCGCAGCAGGCTCCGTTTCACGTCGCACGGCGGCGTGCAGGTAAACGTGGGGTTGTGGCCGGACACGGGATTCACCATTTCAGCCTGGTTCAAGTTTGACCGGCTGTACCTCACAATACCGTTGTTCGAGTTTCATGGCGTCCTCAGCGATGGCAGCGGCGCAGTGGCGCCGCTGCGCGGCTCGAGCATGACCGCCTCCCTCTTTGTTTTTGGTGGGGACAGCATGCAGCTGACCATCAACGATGGACGGCGCGTCACGATCAACGAGAACCAGGCGCTGCAGAACTTCGGCCCGCAGACGTGGGTGAACGTCTGTGCCGTCCTGCGCACGACGCACGTCTTGGATGTCTACGTCAGCGGTTTCAAGGCAGGCACGACAGCGTTCCCATACTTCGCCGCAGGCGCGGAGGTGCGCGTGAACGTCGGCTGCACGGATGACGTGACCCACTACGTCACGTCGCTGGGCACTGACGCTTCGCCGCTCTTTTCGATGGGCGACATTGCGCTCTGGGCGCAGTCACTGAGCCGATCGCAGGTGGAGGCGGAGCTCGCGAGCGGTGATGGCACTCAGGGCGCGGCAATGAGTGGTCGATGCCCGGGCGCTTTTCCTGCCAAGATATTGAAGGAGGGCATCCCTCGAGAAATCACGCTGCTTCGCCACATGGGCGTTGGCGGCGGCGGCCCACTGCCCGGCTCCGTCGGCAGCACGCTCAATCTAAGCGTCGGTGGGCTAGGAACGCTGATGAACCCGAAGTCGCAGTCCACCGGCCCCAGCGGCGTGGCTGGACTCTCGCCTGAAACGGTCAACAGCATCACCGCAGGTGTGGGTAGCGACTTCGAGGACGACAAGGTCGCTGGCTCCGGTGGCGCGTGGTCGGCCTCTGCCGCGCGCATGGCCCGGTTTGTGCCATTCGAGAACGAGGACGACATGCTGCGGAATGTGCTGGCACACCCAACCGGCTTCCCGGTAATCGCGAAGCTCGTTGGCCGCTACGCGACCCCGCCGAAAACGTGGGTGGACTACCCGTTACTGTGGGCGACCCGCGGCGGGATTGTGCGTATGTTGGACTGGATGCACCTTGTCACATCCTCGGCGCAGCTGGAGGGCCTCCTGAAGCTCATTCTAGAGTGTGTGCGGCGCACCACGCTCGCGGTCACGCTCGACCCACGCACGTACGTGCTCTTGGCCCACATCCTGACGAATGACGTTGCCCGCTACATGACGAAAACCGCATGTGACCAGCTCCTCGAGCTCGCTTCCGCGCACATCAACATCTTCGACGAAGAGCATCGTGTGGTCATCAACCGGCTCGTCTTTGAGCACATCCTGAGCGACGTCGGCCTCTACGCTGCGCTGCGGCTAGACGCGGCGCTGCACCTTTTGCAGCGTGTGCGGCGCCTCTTTCACACGTCGCAGTGTCGCTACGCGAAGCACAACGCGCGCTTTGTGTCGCCGTATCGCTTCATCGATCGGCTACTGCACAGCCTCATCGGGGTGTCCGCGCGAACATCGTTGCTGCTGCGCCGCGCCGTGGTCCACGTAGCCCAACAAGTTGTTGCGGCATGTGACATGGAGGATGGGCTGGTGCAGATATTTATCTCCCTCATCGCCTTGCTGACGCCGGAGGAGATGACGGTAAGAAGTCGGCGCAACACGCAGGTAACGGTCGAGCTGCCGGCAATGTGGTCCCTTACTCGCGGCACAGAGATTCCGCTGCGCACGGCAAATCACTTGACTACGCTGCTGCTGTCGAGCTTGGTGGAGTGCTCCTCGCAAAGCCCCTGCGTCTCGGCGTTGTCGCGCACGATCGACCTGCCGTGGTACGCGACGTGTACGTCGCGCTTTGCCGACCCGGCCGCGGTGGTCTACGCGACGCGCATCTTCTTCGAGGCCGTCCAGCACAACCCGGCGCTGCAGGAGGAGGTCGCAGAGCATCAGTCCGCTGTCGTGGAAGTGCTGACGGAGCACGCGGTGCACGAAGACCTCATTCTGCTGCTGCTCGCGCTCACAGTGGGTGCCACTCGCCACATCGACGTCCTTTCTAGCAAGCACTCACTGCGGCAGCAGCTGGACAGTCTGCTGAGCACCTTCAGCCCTGAACCAAACGCGCTGGTTGCACCTATTTTTGTGCAACTCCTCGTTATTCACCTTCACCGTATTGTGCAGTCGCCGTGGCGGCATCTAATGAAAGCACAAGCGGTGCTGCAGGACGCGCAGAGGCTCTCGTACCGCGTGCGGCGCTACTTTAGCCTGGTGCGCGTGTGTAGTCGGCTCATGATCCTCATCAGGGTACGCCGATACCGCGCACTCCTGAACGGCAACCGCTTCCCTGAAGCCGGCGCCTACTCCGTCGAAACACCCACTCTCAGTCCTGCTCACCACCCGCAGTGGCGGAGTAGTGGAGCCATGAGCAGCAGCAGCCAGAACGTGAGCTTCGCGTGCAACAGCGGAGCGGGGGTCACCACTGGCGTCGCCGGCGCTGGAGGACTGGCAAACGGGTCCTTCGTCTCCGGCTGCCACAGTCGCGCGCCGCCAGATCCCTTGTCGACCAGTCCGGTCAGTGTTGGCGCCACGATCGGCGTGTGCAGTGGCGAGGACGATTGTGCGGCGACTAGTGTAGCGTTACCAACGCCTCGGTCGCAGTCGCTACGTGACGCGCGCGAGTTTGGGTGCAGCAACACTGGTGGTTGTGGCAGTGGCGACTGCAGAGAGGAGACTAATCTGCGGCTGGATCGAACACCCTTCGAGGATATTGTAGGCCTTCCCCGTCCTGTGATGCTGCCTACCCCCGTGCTCCATATCCGCGGCGATGACCACAGCAGCAGCAGCGCCGGTGGCTCTGGCGACGCTTCCCAGTGGAAACCCCCGGTGCTACTGCCAGAAATGTGGGCCGGTCTTCCACGTTCGCTGCCCCCTACGACAGCAGGGATGTCGGCACCTTCGGCATCGAAGGCGTCAGCAACGGCAGCCGCACACGGGCTTACCGCCGCAGCATCGTCGTCGACGAGCGCAGTGGCCGGAAGCGGCGCCGATGATGTTCCTGGGCGAACGTGCCAGCTCCCCGCCGCAGACGTCGTATCCCCGGTGAGTGTGTACCCGATGCAGCAACACCTACGCTTAGCGGCACGTGGCGCCGACAACTCCAGTTGTGGCGATGGCGCGGCGGCCGCCGTGAAAGTAGTCAGTGCTCATTTGAAGGAGAGGCCTGCATTACGCGTGCACTCGCGCAAGCACCGGCGCGCTTTTTCAGTGCTTCGTGTTTCTGTGTTGCTCTGGCTGCCACTGCAGGTGAAGCGGTGTCGATGGATGTCCAAACCTCACTCACTTCCGTACGAGGCGGACTTGAGCCGTCGTCACGCCGGGACGCTGTTCTGCATCCGCATGTTGCACCATTTTGCGTCCATGTCGAACTACTTTTATCTGCTCGTGAATTCACCGATGCAGACGGCGGCGCTTAGCTCGCTGGTGGCGTACATCTCGCGCGCCATGCTGCTGGAGCAGCTTGACATGTGGGATCAGATGGTCCGCTCGATGGTGGTTGCGCCGGCGCGAGAGCCTGCGGTGGTGACGGCGACGGCGGCGGCAGCGGCTGAAGCTACGGCGACAACGGCCGCAGACGAGCCTCAGCCGCCGCCGCCGCAGCAGCAGCAGCAGGAGCAGGAGAAGGAGACACCCGTGCCACCGGCTGCGAGGCAACCAGCGGTCGACGGCATCGAGTCTGCGGAAGACACGGACGGGGATTGGGAGGGGGTGGAGGCGGTGCCGGGTGACTACACGGGCTCAGCTTTGCTCGATGCAGCACGGCGCGTGTCGAGCACTGGCCCGGCAATGGCCAATGCGACAAAGCCGATGGCGCTTTGTCACAGCCCGAGCAGCAACAGCAGCGCGGATGCCGGCAGCGTCGGCCGAGGCCGTGCACAAAAAAGCGATGAGCTTGAGCTAGCACCCGCACTGCCGCTGTCAAGCCTGCCAGAGAGAGTGCTGCAACGCCTTACCCGCCCCAGCTCCATGACGTTCCGCAGTGCAGGATCGTCATCGGCGCAGCTGGACAAGATGACGGTATTGGAGTCACCGCATCCCAGCTTAACGCTCCGCAGCGAGGAGCTGGACGACGCGGACGTGGAGAGCGCCCCAGCCCAGCGCCGGTGTCGCGCTACCGTCGAGGATGGCGACGCGAGCAGTGTTACGAACGATTCCTTTGACGTCGTGGGTCTGCCGCTCGTCACGTCGACTCATGAGCAGCCGAAGCACCACAAGGAGCTGCAGCTGCCGTCCCAGTCACTGCAGCGGCGCGGGAGGGCGTTGCCGCAGCACACATACACGGAAACCCAGGCTGATGAGATCGGCAGTAGCGCCACCGCGGGATCTGCAGCAAGCGCCAGAGGGATAACACCGACAGCGGCGCCAACGGCAACTGCTGCGGCAGTGGGGCCGGATGCTTCAAACACGGCCTCGGTGGTGAAACCAGACGCGACTGGCAACTGTGACGACGATGATGACACCTCCTCTGTGTCGTCTGCGGCAGCCTCGTTGTCTAGCCACAGCTCCACGCTGTCGTCTAGCTTGGCTCCGATGTCGGCCTCGTCGACGCTGCCCTCCACTGCCTCGGACGCGAAGAAGGCGGTCTCCCCCCCGCTCGTGTCTTTCTCGAATCTGCCGGGCGTGCCTGCCCCCCTGCGCGGTCACGGCCTCTCCGATGTGTACGCCATGAGCATCGCAAGTATCATCGAGTCTGTGGGTGAAGTGGTGCGCCGCGACGCTGTTAGCATCCTTCGCGCCTTGATCCGGTCTTCCCTCGACACGCTGCCAATGCCGAACTGGATCGGCGGCCCCACCTACGGCTCGTGCGGCGGGCTTCTCTTTCAGCTCCTCTTTATCGTCTCTGCCAAGGCAGCTGCTGCTGGCGACTCGGCGACAACACTCGTGCGCTACTTTTTGCTGTGCGTCGGCAATGCGGTCAAGGAGCAGAGAGACCGGGATCTCATGCAGGCCCCAAACCACGATCAGGCACTTTCATCGTTGAAGGGGGATGTCTCCGCCAAGGCACCGATGACCGGGCTCGGTGGATCGCCGCTTGGCGCATTAACGGCGGGCAGGCATGCACCGAGCAGCAATGCATCGCCGCTGCTTCTGGGGCGCCGGACCTCGACTTTCTCAGAAGCTTCCGGGTCGACCACCGCTGCCGGCGCAGGGGCGGCGATGCCTGGCAACGCCGGGGGGCTTTCCGCCAACGTGCCTTTAGCATCTGCCGCCGTCTTCGTGGCAGGCGTGCCGCCATCTACGGTCTCCTCCTTCATGGCCGGACGCTCTCTTCCCATCAGCGCTGTTGGTATTGGAGGCAGTGACGATGGAGGTGGGTGTTCTTCACAGCACGGTGGCGCACCTTTGTCACCGACGGTGCCGGCGCAGACGCACGTTTCGACGAACTCAGCTGCGTCGCCGGCGCGGCACCATGCACCACTGCCGCAGAGCTTCCACGTCGCTATGAGTGCGGGGCCTGGCAACGCGCAGCATCAAAGTAGAAGCAGCAGCGCGACCACGGCTACCGGTGCCTACTCAGACGTGTTTCTGTTCAACGTAAGCCATTTCACAGACTTGATTGTGGACATGCTCGCTATCAATGTGCTGGATCTCCCGATGACGACGCACTTCTTCCTGACCCTGCTCGTGCTGTGCCAGGGGTGGCCAAACCGGTACGTGGATCAGCTCAGCTGGCAGGTGATGCGGGCGTGCATCGCGGTTTTGAATCGGCCATCAACGCAGGACGCCAGCGTCAGCCTTATCGAGAGCGTCTACACGCTGTCGACCCTGGTGCTGCGTCGCGGGTGGAAGCACAAGGGGGTCTTGGAGTCGCTGCTGCGGGTGCTGTACCGCGTCTTTGTGTCGCTCCCACCGGCATGGATGCCGGACGCCGACGCGCGCCACCGCAAGCGTCTCATTACGCTCATCTTTCGCCACCTTGTGCAAACCTACGCCGGCACGAAGGAGCTGGAGAAGGCGCTGACGGTACGCACGCTGACGCAGCGCCTGTCTCTCTACGACGATTTCCGCATGGTCTTCTCTCTGAGCAACGAGGACGAGTGTTGTGCGACCTTTGAGCAGTACTGCATCGACCAGTTCTCCTCCATCGACACACTCATGTCGAGCCGCCTGAAAGCCAAGGCAGACCTTGCCTTCAAAGCTAGCATCAAGACACGCAGCGAGTACATCAAGCGCATCAAGACTTTCAACGGCCAGTACAGGCAGGTCATGGAGGTGACGGAGCGCTATCGGCGCGCTGCGCTGCGTGTGGCTTACACGTCCCGCTTCTCCTCCTTTGTGTCCACGACGCCGCACGTAGACTCTTCGCAGTTGCATTGGCTGCTTTCCTCCACTTGCGCGCTGCCCGAGAACCACACGCTGTCGCACGCGACGCAGTGGCGCAAGTTGGTGACAACGAGTGGGACGGCGGCCGACAGCAGTGCGGTTGCCGGGACGGCCACCAGCCGAATCAACGCCAGTGACGGTGCGGAGCACACGCTTTACCACTTCATGGATCCGCAGATGAACTATGGAGCGCTGAAGGGTGTGCGATGGGGCGGAAGGCGCGCTTCGCAGACGCCCAAAGCAAAGGCGGCAGCGAAAGCGGCGACGGCATGTGGCACACCCGGCCACATCGGCGGTAGCGACGCCAGCAGAATTAATGTAGCGGAGGAGACGGCTGAGGGCTCGATGAGCGCTCATAGCGCGTTGACTCGGATCAAGATGGTTGGCAAGGGAGCGGGAGCGGAAGTAGCAACGGCAACGGAAGAGCATCCGCCGAAGAACGACTTGGTTCATGCAGCGCAATGCGAGGAGCTCGTCCAGCACATCGCAGTGCTGGTGCCGCCCCTCAGCACCCACTGTCGCCCGTACATCGGCGATGAGGCCTTCCCTGCGGCGCTGAAGGAACTACCGATCCCGCTCACACCGTCCGCGATAACGCTGCTGCGCTACTTGGTGTCACCGCACGAGACGGTGCGCTTTCTCAGTAATGGCTTCCGCATCAACGGTATCCACACCACTCCATGTCTCATCCTGCTTACGAATGTGACCCTGAAGGTGATTGGCTTTTCACGCGTGACGGAGGCCGGAGACATCATCCTGTGCGAGAACGAAGTCGACGACGACGATGCGCACAGCCGCGGCGCGGCTAGCGAGTCGAGCATCAACACCAACAGCACTCTTCGCCACCAGCATGATGTCGGCAGCCTTTTCGATGACAACAAGGGGTCCCTGGCCAAGTCGACGCGCCGGAATCCATTCAGCGTGGCGTCGATGACAAGGCAACTGCAGAAGCTGTTTTCTGACAAGTCGGCGAAGCGCCGTCAACAGCAAGACGGCACACGCGTTGCACAGGCGGTGCGGCAGGTGATGGGCTGCAACTACCAGAACATCTACTGGACCTACCTGGTCAGCTCTATCCGCGCGGTGCGCTCGCTGCACTACATGCACCTCGACACTGCTGTGCAACTGCAGCTCTACTATGACAACGGCCCAATGCTGTCGGTGGTGGACGCGACGCAGTCAATGAACCCGTCTGCGAGGAAGGAGTTTATCAAGGTGCTGAAAGACGTCGTGGGTACCCAGCAGTGCACCTTCATGGACGAAAGCCAGCGAGCGGCGAGCATGAGGGCGCACCTGGTTCGGTGGGCGACGGGGTCGCTTTCGAACTACGAGTACCTTCGCTTCCTGAACGAGGCGGCGGGGCGGACGAACCGCGACCTGAACCAGTACCCTGTCTTTCCGTGGGTGCTGGCCGACTACACGAGCGCCACGCTCGACTTGGAGGCTGCCTCGAGCTTTCGCGACTTTGCATACCCGATGGGGGCGCAGACGGAGACACGGCGCGCCACTGTCGCGCGTCTCTTCGAGAACACACACGAGTTGTGCGACGCGGACACCGGCAAGTCCTACCCGTTCCACCACGGTACTCACTACTCCACCAGCGGTGGCGTGCTCTACTTCCTTATACGGGTGCAGCCCTTCACGACCTATGCGCGCCTTTTCCAAGGCGGCGACTTTGACCTCGCTATGCGGCTGTTCGACTCCGTCGCCGCGTCGTTCACGTCGTGTGTGACAGGGCCGGCGGACTGCAAGGAGCTCATCCCGGAATTTTACGTAAACGGCGGATTCCTGGCCAATGCAGATCACCTCAACCTTGGCACCAAGTCAGACGGCCAGGCAGTCGGTGATGTGCGACTCCCTCCGTGGTCAAAGAACTCACGCCAGGTCTTCACCGCCGTCATGCGCTACGCGCTGGAGTGCCCCTACGTTGTCGCGCATCTGCACCAGTGGATCGACCTCGTCTTCGGTGTGCGTCGGCGTGGCCCGCTCGCGCTGGAGCGGTACAACGTGTTTCAGCGCATGACGTATGGCGAGGAGGTGGTGCAGGCGCTGAAAAACGCCGAGACGCCCCACGACTGCGATGTCATTATTGCCGAGGTGGACAACTTCGGTCAGACACCGCTACAGCTCTTCCAGGAGCGTCACCCCTCCCATCAAGAGCTGGCACCTGTTGTGAAGGCTGAGACAGCGGACGGCAGCTTCATGGGCGTTGGCGGCGGCGTTATGGCATCTTCATACAGCCACGGCAGCGGCGGTGGCGGCTCAGCGCCGGCGTGGTCGACCGTAAATAGCGTCAGCACCGTGGCGCTTGGCGGCCTGTACACCTCGGCCACGGCAGCGGCCGCATGCGCTGCGGCGACGGCAGGGGCGGGAAGCCAGGTCGGGGTCACCTCCAGTAATCTCCTCTCCACCGGCTCCTTCGCCAGTGGGCAGACATACACGCAGGCGTTCTGCCGCGAGGCGCCGAAGGTGGTTTGGATGCTGATTCATGCAATGGACGAGACCCAGATGTGGTTTGTGCTGCGAGACCCGCCAGGCAGTCTGCTGCAGCACCCACCACCGTCGGCGCTGAAGGACATGTTCGGCTTTAGCAGCGAAGCCGTGCTACACTTCAGCGTGCTGCGCACCTCCAAGAAGCTCGCGTGCGCGTATGCCCAGCTTGTGCCCGTGGCGGACACGGACTACTACCTGTGTTGGCATGAGCATGAGGCGCAGCTCATGCGCTACACTACCGGCCAGGCTGCCTTTCACTCCGCCATCTCTTTTCATCCGCGAGATGAGAGCGGCTCCTTGATCAGTGCTGTCGCCGTTGGCCCGCGTGAGTCTGTCTTGCTTGTTGCCACCAGCAGCGGCGCGGTGTACTGCCTCTTTCCCGACGACACCGGCGATGGCGCGCTCCACGTGCGCGGGACGCTGTGCTACCACCGTTCACCCGTTACAAAGATAGCGCTAGACTCGAGGAGGCATCGCGCCGTCACCATCACTGACTCTGCCGGCGATGACGAGCCCATTCTCTGGCGCGTGCAGCGAAGCGGGTGCTGCTTTGTGTGTCGCCTCCAAGTCGAGCAGCTGCTACCGACGCCAGCACGCCCCTTGATGTCGCCGACTAGGGAGACGACGGCCGACGCTGCCGAGGCGCGCACCGTCGTGGACGTCGCGATCGACAGGGTCTCGGGCAACATGGCACTCGTAACGGCCCGCTCGCTGCTCCTCTTCGACAACAACGGAGAACCGTTTGGCGCGGGCACGTTGCCGTCACCAACGTCCCTCCACCCCGCGGGCACTGCCACGCTCGAAGACGATAACGGCGACGTTGGCGTGGTGGTCAGCCGTCCTGTTCTCTGCGTGGCCGACATCACGGCTGTCACCTTCTATCAAACAAGTGAGTGGGCTGGTGGCATGGGAGTGCTCCTTACCGGGCACAGGGACGGCAGCCTCTCCGCATGGCGCACGACGCGGCTGCCGCCGCACTCGGTCGCCCCTGGTAAGATAGCCATGGTTGAGTTCCACACCCGGCTTTTCAGCTGCGAAGCGGCGCCGACGGCAGCGGCCACTGGGGCTGGCGTTGCGGGACCGCAGGATGCGGCGGTGGCGGCTGCCGGTGGCGGGGGCCGTGGCAGTGTATTCATGGGCGGCGCGGCGCCCCTCAGCAGCAGCGGCACCAGTGCGGGTGCTCTCGGTACGCCAGCGATCCCTGCTGGTGCTGGCGCAAAGAGCTGTTCGGTGACGGCGCTGCATCAAGAAAAAGTGGACGTGCCGACCTTCCTGGTCGGCTACGCCAACGGAACTGTGCGGCAGCTTGTGTTTGAGGATCCCGCTCTATCCTATGTGGGCGTTAGCGGCGGTGTCGGTGGCGCTGCAGGCGGAAGCAGCGGCGGCAGCGGGGGCGCTGGGGATGACCGCAACCAGCGTCGCTGATGCACAAGAGGGTGCATGTCCACCCGGCAGCTCGCCGGGGCGAGGGCTTTTAGGGCTGAGAAGAGGCGCACACGGAATCGCAAATCGTCAAACCTGCGAACCCGAAAACGGAAGACATCAGCAGCGCAAGAGGCGTTTGTCGTGGAGGCTCTGTGGCAAACTCGTATGCTAAGGGGAGGAGGTGCGTGGATGCTGGACCACACGCGTGTGCGTGTGTCGCTTTCCTTTAGGGGCTGAAACACAGCCCTTTTGGTCCGATGCATCACGTCCGCGGACGCGGAGAGAGTCGGCACGTTCAAGAGCCGACGTGAGCAACAAAGGGACGTGGGCTGAGCGCACACCACGGCAAAAGCGCTTGGGATCACGCGGGGGGGGGCGTCGTGCGCGATATCGCGCGAACCCACTCAGCAAAGGCAGAACGCCTGTATGGTCACCGCAAACAAGCAAAAAGAAGCGAGAGGGCGATACTCCTTCTTTTTTCCATCCTCGCTCTCTCTCTCTCTTCGTCTGTACGTGACTGCTCTGCACACAGGTGCACGCTCACCACAATCCCAGAGCCCCCCATGAGGGGCCGCCTTCCCACGCCTCACACGCGCACGCTCTCATCATCCCTACACTCCTTCTTATTACTTTGCCGCCCAGTGCACGTGCGAGTCTTCTCCTTTGTCTTGTGGGACGTAGCGCCTCCTGCTGCCACCGCCACTTGTGTTGGAACGGTCAGGCGCAAGCCACCGCATACTGTTGTGTTCTGGGTGCGGTGGCGGCGTGCCTTTTTCTTTGGGGGAAGGAGGGTGGGGGGGGGGCAAATTGTGCTGCCGCTGCTGTAGCCCCGCGCAGAGTGGCGTCGCATCTCCTTTTGTCTTTCACTCTTCTATTACTGGCCCGCTGATCTTGCTTTAGTGTTCGTGTATGTGCGTGTGTGTGTTTTGAGCGTGAGCGTGTGCAGTAATCAGAGGGTTTTGCAACCGTGGCGCTGTGGGTCGCCACCTTTCCTTCACGTTTTATCTTTTTCATTTGAGGGATTCTAGCTGAATTCGTGTGTTGGCCGCCCGAGCAAGCACTGAAACACACACACACACACACACACACACAAAGATGGCTTCAGGGGAGGCCCACGCGCTGTGCATCGTGTTGTACGAGCCGCAGGCGGAGAAGCCCTTCGCGGAATGGGTGGCGTCCGACGCGGTGCGGCAGGGATTGAAGGATGAAATTGACGAGGTGGTCACCGCCGCCATTCCGCAGCAAGCTGGTGACATTGATGGCGTTGCCAGTGCAGACACGGCATCGCCGACACAGCACATCCCCATGGCGCTGATAGCGAGCACGCTGGCGGCGCAACAGGAGGTCAATGACGGTCGTCGCACAAGCCGTGCGGAGCAGCAGCAGCCGCTGCTACTGTGCCTCGTCGTCATAGTTTTTTGGGACGGCCAAGCAGAGGCTAGCAAGACCGCCCTGGCGCAGCTGAAGCAGCTGGGCGATAAGAAATGGGTGGCATCACACGTGCCACTTTGGGCAGAGCATGTGGAAGTCCTGGTACAGGCCCTGAACACGAAGCGGGGCACTGCAAGTATCATGAACAACAAGGTTGCTCTCGTCGCCAGTTTGCGCAAGAAGCTTCAGGCGTCCGCCATGGCGGCGAAGGGGTGGTGGCGAGAGGGTGCGCTGCAGAGAGCCGGAAGGTACGCTGATCCGAACGCTACTGCCGAGACCGTGTGGACGGCGTCGCCGGCGGCATCTTCGAACGGTGGTAGTGACTCGTCATCGCCTGTTGCCGCCGCAGTAGGGACGGCAGCTTCCCTGGGCGAGACCGACATCTCCGTGGATGCTGTCCGCCGCGCCGTCGACAGCGGTCAGGGCGAGACTTTTTTCCTCTTGAGCGACCGGGACCGGGCTGGACTGGCGAACAAGGTGGAGACGCTTAAGCAGAACTGTGAAGTGGCCGAGGTGGGGTGTGCACCGGTAATGATGGAGCCGCGAGAGTTGCACCTGTTGCAGGGGGCGACGGGCACATCTGGTGCCCTGATGAGTGCCAACGCCGCGGGCAACAAGACGACCACTGGCGCACCTTCGCCGCCCGCCGCTGCTTCCTCGTCTCCGACCACAACGCTGGTGGCGCAGGAATTCCTGCTTCGCCGTCGCTGCCCTCCGGCTGCACTCTTCGAGTTGCGCCTGGCCATGTGCGGCAACGTGGACAGCGGTAAAAGCACTCTCACCTCCGTGCTAACCCGCGGCTGCTGTGACGATGGCCGTGGGCTGGCGCGTGCTTTCGTCTTTAAGCACAAGCAGGAGGTCATGACCGGCCGCACATCCAGTGTCAGCGAGAACCACCTGGGCTTCTCTGCCGAAGGCGGGGTAGTGAACTACACGCTGTTGCAGCCGCACCGCACGGAGGCGGAGCTGCGACCTCTGGCGCCATCGGAGGTGGCGCGGCACCTGATGGCCTCGGCAGAAGCGGTCTCCGGCGCGACACACAGTGCAGCAGGCGGCAGTGGGGCCCACACAATGCGCCAATGCACACCGAAGGAGCTCGCCACACGCAGCTCCAAGGTGGTCACGCTGTACGATCTGGCTGGGCACGAACGATACCTGAAGACCACTGTGCTGGGCATGACGCGCAACATGCCCGACTACGCGTGCATTGTCATCAGCGCCAACAACGGCATTCAGCGGATGACGAAGGAACACCTGGCGTTATGTCTGGCGCTGAAGCTGCCGTTCTTTATTGTCGTCACTCGTATCGATGCAACCCCGTCGAACATCCATGATGAGACGCTGTCGAACATCCAAAAGCTGCTAAAGATTCCGACCGTGCGCAAGCTTCCCTACCCGGTGCGGCGACATGACGAGGTGACTTTGGCAGCCAAGAACCTGCGCTATGACCGCATTGCCCCGATCTTCGAAGTCAGCAACGTTACCGGCGCTGGCATCCCCGACCTGCTGCAATTCCTTAACTTGCTCCCGACTCGGAAGGACTGGCGGCAGGCACGCGACATGCCAAAGGAGATGATCATTGACAGCACATTCTTTGTCACCGGTGTCGGCACCGTCGTGGGGGGGATCATCACACAGGGCGTTTTCCGCGTGAACGAGACGGTGCTGCTGGGGCCTGACGGCTTTGGGAACTTCCGCCCTGTGGTCATCAAGTCCATTCACATCAAAGGCGTCGACTCCATCGCTGCCGAGGCCGGAAAAGACGCGGCACTGTGTCTCAAGAAGGAAAAACGCAGCTCCATTCGCAAAGGCAACGTCCTGGTCGACGCCGCTCATCCGCCCAAGTCGTTCTGGCAGTTCGAGGCCGAGATCATCATTCTCTACCACTCAACGACGATCACCGCCAACTACGAACCAGTCATTCACTCCACAACCGTGCGGCAGTCGGCGCGCATTACCTACGTTGCGCAGGAAGTGCTACGCACCGGTGACAAATCTCTCGCGCGCTTCCACTTTCTCTACCGTCCCGAGTACATGAAAGAAGGACAGCGACTAATTTTCCGCGAAGGTCGCACTAAAGGTATCGGCATCGTTACGAAGCTGATCTGTGAGCCAAATGACCTTGTGTTGGCCAAGAACAAGCTGCGCAAGAAGATGCAGGAGAAGCTGCATGCCCCGGTAGGGGCGAAGTGAACCACTTCCGGTGCCGAGCAAGGGCGAACGGCAAACGACTAAATAGGTGTTCGAGGAATACGCCGCACGGAGAGACGTGCATCAAACGTCCTATACGCCACGTTTGGACGCGCGCTCCACGCTCACGTCGCGAGCACACGCATGATCCTCCGTACATATGTACGCCTGTGCGTGCAGCTCATCACGGATAGAATACCTTTGAGAGAAAAACAGACATACAATTTGTTGTTCCTTAAATGTTTCACTCGAGTTTTAGGATGTCAAAGCAGGGACGCCTACACAACCACAGCTCGCCTAACTCTGCCGCATTAGCGGCGACGTCCTGGTTCTCTAGGGGGCGCGCCGTGCGCCGTTGAACCGCAGCCACGCGTCTACCGGGCGCTCCCTGCACGTCATTGCTTATTCTTTGGGTACGTGCTGCGCGGTAGGCGTGCCTACACGGACATGGCTGCACCGCACGCCTTGACGCAGGCGGGGCCGCGGCCATGAGTCCTGTGGCAGCGGGTGCGTCGAGCGGAAGGGGCCCGCGGATAGGCATGCGCCTGCTCGCGAGGAGACCACGTAGCCTGCCGCTCCGAAGGGGCACCGGAGGGCAACCGCAGGCGCCCGACGGCGGAAGCCCGTGCAGCGCGAGCGATCCGCGAATCTCGCGTGGCATATCGGGCACAGCGCCGGGACGGACGCCCTCGGTAGGCAAAGCAGGGCGGGCGGAGGCTCTGGCGGGTGCGGGGTACCACAATGCTAGCGGAGACGTGGGCAGCACACCATCTGCGCTCCGTGTTGTCACTGCGGATCACCCGCCGTTGCAGGAATCCGAAGCACCAGCCGGGTGCCCAATTCCTTTGCCCACCGCAAAACACAAAGAAAAGGAGGCAAGGAAAAGGCAGGCGGGTTTGCAGAAGCCCAAGTGGCTCTTCGTTATCTCTGTGTTTGGGCATGCCTGCTTACGTTGTGTGTGTTGTTTGGTAATCGCGCGTTCCAGAGGAGCGAAGAAAAGGCAGATGCCTCGTAGTTTTTTTTTTAAAGTGCCTTTGATGTCTGTGTGTCTGGCGCGCGGGTTGGAAAAGAGCTGAAAGGCAAGCGAGACGCATGGGCACAGAGGGGTTTGCCGCTGATGTTATTGTTGGTACAACGCGTGTTCTGCAATGCGGTGCGTGTGTGTGTGTGTGTGAAGAGGTGTTGAAAGGAGGAGGAGGCTGACCTTGAGTGGCCACAGCAACAGCCTGTGTAAGAGAGAAAACAGTCTCTCACCCCCTACCCCCGCCTCCAACAGCGCGGCGTTACCACAACTGATGCGACTGAGCGTTGCTGCACCTGCGTTTCCCTGTTCCCCAAGTCTCACGTCCTGTCCGAATGGGCCCGTCTTTCTTCCTCTCTGCCTTGCTTTTCGTGCGCGCTTCGGGATGTGAATCCATGCAGCTGTGTGGTCACGTCGTCGATTCAAGAAAGGTGCTTCTTCTCCATCCCCTTTGACTTACGTATCCCACCAACGCCTACTGTCTCAATCCCCCAACAGCACCAGTAACACTCCTTTTTTCACGTAACTAGGTAGCGCCAAGCCCCCTTCCTTTCTTCGCCTGAAGTTCACCTTGCCCATCATGTCTACCGCCCAGGCCGCTATAGTCAAGAGGTCGTCGAGCGCGCTTCAGCGCTTGGTCGTTGACCCGTTAATGAACGTGGCCCACAAGATCGAGGGTCACTCAGCCAAGAAGATGCAGTCCATGGAGCCTGCCATGGCGGAGTGGATCAAGGCGCAGGAAGCTACTGGTTCCGATGCCGCCACTATCAGCCGCCAGCGCTTCTTGCGCGAGCAGCACCAGCTCATGAGCTACCGCGTTGTCCGCTTCTTTGAAGAGTGCCGCTACATCGCCTCTGGTCAGTACTACAAGAACTACAGCATCGGCTGCTTCCTACAGGATGCCCGTTTCGCCACGCAGGCGTTCTTCATCTTTCTGATGGCGGTCATGGCTGGTCGCCGCTCTGTGTACCCGCCCATCTCCCCAAACAGCCCGCTGGCCATTGCCCTTGACCACAAGGTGAACCCGAACTACTAAAGCGGCTGATCAACGTCTGCCACACCTGTCTCCTCGCCCGACCGCTTGGCAAGCACTCCCCTCCATAACTCACCAGCGTACACACTTGCGCTGAAGATGAGGTGGCGTTGCTCCTCTGCTCCTGCTCTTAAAGGCGCCGAGAGTGCGGCTGTGAGCAAGAGCAAGGAAAATGACAAAAACATTTTTGGGCGAGAAGAGCGCCGTCAGCAGCACCAAAATGGAAGTGTGAAAGTGTGGTATCTTAGGGAACTCTTCGTGTGTGTGTGTGTTTACGTTTGTGTTTGTGTTTGTCTGCGTGCGTGGATGGGCGCGCGCCTCGGCTCTGTTGACGGGGGAGGGGATGGAGACAGAGAGGTCTGTGTGGGGGAGGGGGAGGGGAAGTAAGAGGGAGAGTGGCGTGCGACGTGCGTACCCTCTTTTTCCCTGCCTCCGTCTTTCTCCTTCTCTGTTTCCCTCTTCCTCCAGTACATCCGCCATCACCGGTATTCTCGCAGCACGCACTCGCGAGTGAGTCCGTTTTTTCTTTTTTGCTGTGTGTGCGTGTGTGTGTGTTTGTGTGTCTGAGTGCATGTGTCAACGGACGTAGTAGTGGAACTTGAGGAGGAAAAAGAAGACAGCGTTGACTCTTGTACACGCTCTGACGCATGCGCACGTACACGTTTCTATGCGTCGCAGTCGCGCTGCCGGTGCGCATGCTGATCTGACGCGCTGGCACGTGACCTGGCCTGTGTACCCGCGTGCGTGTGCGCGTCTGTGCCTTGGAGTCGGTTTAACGAATGCAAAGCAGCGAGCTAACAAATAGCATGCGAACAAGAGGGGAGTAGAAAGCTCAGGAGAGGCTTGTGCATCGTTGAGGGCGTCATGGCCACAGTGGCACCTCCATCCCATTTAGGGTCGCACATGGACACCTGCGCGTGTGCGTGTGGTTTTCTTCGCTAGAGAGCTCGGCTATGAGGCTGAGAAAAGGCAGGGAGTGGGAGCAGGCAAAAATGAGTGGTACCGCCTGCGTAGGAAACATGTTTGGTATATTTGAACCATCTGCGGTAATACAAGCCTCTCCCCCCTCTTGCCATGCCTCGCTGCATGGCTGCGTGCCCTGCTTCAGCGGGTCAATGCATCGGTATCGCTGGCGGGGTACGCGCGCACTTACACGTCGTGTCGCTGTTACTTTCCCCTGTTATCTTCTGCTGCCGCTATTCCTCCTGGTTTGTCTCACCTCTCATTGGCGCCTCGACTCCACCATTAACCTGCACAACACATACAATGCACTCGCGACCCAACAAACTGCCGCGCGCACAACGCATGCCGCTGCATCTCTGTGTGTCGGCACTCGGGCCGGCTACCGTCATCTCGAGCTGCCTGCCTTTTTTTTTTGCCGTGCACTCTCGCTGCGGGCACGTTGCTGCCCTGTCATCTAGAACTTCCCACCTCCGCCCTCTTGGAAGAACGCGAGAGCTCGTGTGTTGGCCCTGCGTGGACGCATACGATATCCAGTCCCACGAACATAGGCACGCACTCACACAAGCGCAGGGACGTGTGCACCAGGTGCTCACACACACCGTCTCATAAGCGGCAAGACGACACGACCTGAAGGCACGGAAGCCGTGGAATCAACAGCGCCACAAGCTGTTTCTCCTGTTCTTTCTTCCCTTTTTTCAGCTCACTATGGCGACCTACGTCCCAGGTGATCGCGTATGGGTGTACATAGAAGGGGACGGCTGGTGGCCGGCGCGCGTGCTCAGCGACGAGGAAATGGGCACCCGCACCCCCGGCTTTGACCTGGCGGTGCAGTTCTACGCTGGCGTGGAGCAGCCGGCGACTCTGTACGAGCTGAACAGCCACGCCGACGCCGCAAACATCTGCTTCTTCGAAACGTCGTCGGAGAAGGCGGTGACGGGCAACCCTGAGCTAGAGGCATCGATCCGCTGCGCTTGTGCCGATGCGGAGGCCAACCCGCTGAAGTCGGCTTCTGCCATAGTGGGAGGCGCCAGGGTGGCAGCCGGCGGCTCGGGTGCCGCTGGGAGCGCGGGTGCCGCGGCCGTCAACCGTGCCGCGGTGAAGCGCGTCCGCGACATGGGCGACGATGACACGGGCACCTACGGCGGTGGCGCTGCCGCCTCGCGCTCTGCTTCTGGGTACCACCACCTGCGCAGCGACGAACTTCACGAATTGTCGAGCAAGATTTCGTCAGCTGTGGCAGCGGCAGACTTGACGGCGGTGCGCGCGGCCCTCTGCCAGCTAGACGGCGTGGACGTGTACCTGACGGAGCTGGAGGACACGAAGATCGGTGTTGCCGTCGGGTCAGTACTGAGCCAGCCGGCACTGAAACCGCTGTGGCCCCTTGCCCGCGCCATGATCTCGTTCTGGGCACGCCACCTGCCTGCCGAGACTCTCGCAGCCATCCGTAGCGTGCAGCAACGCCAGCTGCCTGTACCGGCTATCAGTGCAGCGGCGGCAGCAGAGCCCTCTAGCCCGCACAACAAGCGGCAGCAGCCGCTTCCAGCTGTTCCTAGCCGGAGCCCCTTTGCGAGCAGCGTGTCCCCATCCGCGGCAACCGCAGCAGGTGGAGCTGTAGGAGGAGCAGCGGCCGGCGCGTGCTCTGGTGATGTGGCTCCGACACAGCGCAAGACGTTCTACGACAACGTCTACCAGCTCCTTGACAGTCCCTTGAGCACGACACGCTACGACGACACCGTCATTGACGAGGTGGCCCGAAAGTTGGCGACTGAAATCACTGACCGCGATGAGCGCCAGATGCTGCTGCTTCGGCTTCGCGAGGAGGAGCTTTCTTTCATTCGCGATCACCTCCTCTCTGGCGAGTGGACGCCAAAGAAGTACCTGGATCAGCCGAACGAGGTGTTTACGACCAAGAGCGAGAAGGCCCGGCAGGAGCAGCGCATCCAGGAAAAAATGAAGGCGATCGAGGCTGCCGACAATGCCATGCTAAACATCACCTCTCTCTTCAAGTGTGGGCGCTGCGGCAAGCGCCATTGCACCTTCTACGAGCAGCAGACGCGCAGCGCGGATGAACCGACGACGAAGTACATTACTTGTCTAGACTGCAAGAACACCTGGACGCAGGAGTAGACACGCAGATATCTGTGCAGTTGCGAAGCATATCCGCTGTGCGGGGTCTGCCACCCTCTCTCCCTCTCCTGCGCACGCTTCTCTTTCTGCCGTCGAGGCGGAGAGACGGAAGGGGGGGGTACGAATAGGAGATGGCGGTGCGAAGACAGAGGTGCTGGAAAGGACAACACACGCTCGGGAACACCTGGATGCCTGTGTGTGTGTGTGTATGTAGCTCTCTCTCTTTACCGTACGTAATGCCTCGGAATAAGGCGTACGCCGTAGGCAATGATGGCGTTGTCGGAGGGGGTTCACAGCTGCTGCTGTCCTTGCTATGTTTCCCGGCGCGTGAGCGTAAGCGTTTACATCAAAAACGACTCGGGCGCAGTGAAGGGGGTGGGGAGACTCAGCACTGTGTGTGTGTGTGTGTTTGGGGAGTAGGGGACGGTAAGGGCTGTGGTTTCGAGTGCCTCTCTCTCTCCCTGCGTCGTATTGGTGGCCAGTGATTGGCAGTGGTGGTGGGCTGGGTAGGAAAACTTGCCGATGTTTCACGGTGCTCCTCACTACGTTCGTGTAGACGTTGACGGGCATATCTCCCTGCAGGGTGGATACGGCGATCACGTTAGGAGTGCTGAGCGAGAGTCGGCAACTTCGTTTGAGGATTGCTTGTTGTCTCTTAATGTTGTGTGGCTTGACGAAAGAGAGGGAGGGAGACAAAGAGCGATGGTGAGTGCAGATGGCGCATCATTTGTGAGTCCTCAGTGATAACTTCCTCTTTTGTTGCTTTTCTATTTCTTTTTTGGCTGTCCCCTTATCCTATAGGTCGATTTTAAGCTCTGCAGCCACCGTGAGATGAGCCGGCACACACGTTGCACACAAGCATGCAGGCGAGTAGAAAGAAATGGAGCTAGGAGAATCAACGCTGCGATGTGAGTCATTCATGCCTCTTCTTCTGTCTTTGTGTGTGTGTGTGTCTGTGTGTGCAGAATATGCCCTGGGACTATCAACATAATAGGTGCCCGCCCGTTCCCTTCTTCTCCCTCTCCCACTCACTCCTCCCTCCCGTTTTCGTCTTCGCTGCGCTCTCCAGCGGGCGAAGACACACACACACACGCACATACGCACATGGCCTCCTGGCTCAAAGACGGCAGCGCGAATCGTCCACGTTCGACTTTGCTCGGCCATGTCAATGTGCGTGCATGTACTTGCTTGCAAAAAGCTGCTGCCGGGTGGGACTTTCACCACCCCTACCTCTCATGCCTCCTGCGCTCCTCATGGGTTGACCCCCTCCCTCTACTCTTCTCCATCCCGCTGTCTCGCTCTCTTACTCCACTTCTTTCCCGCACTGCCGTCAGTAAACGCACCCACATAGATACGCGCAATAGCACCATCAGCAGCCAAGGGACTAAAAGGCGTGCTGGCCCGGTGGAGAAACAACCTGCGCAGCAGAAGAAGCCATTCTGTATGATACTTTCCATTTCTGTGTGTCTGCTCGTGGTCGCGTGCGTGAGCGTGCTGTCTGCGCAGTGACAGCAGGCCGTCAGCATCCCGCTGTATCTGCCTTGCCTTCTAAAAGACGACCTTTGCGCGTGCACGATGAGCACCAGCACCTCCGCCGACTACCCTGTGAACTCATGGGTGTGGGTGAAGCAGTCTGGCTACCCTTGGTGGCCCGCGATGGTGCTGGACCCGGCGCAGGCGGGACAAGACCCTCCCGAGGGAAGCGATGTCGTGCTTCTCTGCGGTCCGAGCGCCTCGGCGACGTTGGTGTTTGCAAGTTCCGCGGATGCGGAGCAGCTGCGCCCTTACCACGGCGCAGCAGCGGACGCGGAACTCATTGAAGCCGGCCGCAGCGATGAGAGCTGTGCCGCCGCCATCGAGGAGATGATTGCCGCCGTAGCTAGCACTGATGCCGCGCCTGAAGAAGAGGGCCCGCAAACCACGCCGTCTGCCTCTGGCGCCGTGGGGGAGCAGGGCCATCACGCCTTCTCTGGCGAAGACGACGTCGACTGGGAGGCGCTGGCAGCTGAGGCGGAGGCGACCATGGCAGAGCCGCAGAACGCCGTGGCCCGGAAGAAGCGCAAGGAAGATAAGAAACGCAAGAAGCGGAAGAGGAATGGCAGCAGTGGTGGTGATAGGCATGCCGATGGCGCTGACCCGCGCAAGACGCGGAAGGATAAGCCCTCCAAGGGTCATCGTCGTCACCGCAGTGGCGATGCGGATTCGGCGAATGAGGCAGAAGTTAGCAGCGGAGACGACGAGGACGACAGCGAGAATGATGAGGACATGTTCCAGCGACGCAAGGGGGCTTCCTCGAGCCGATCAGCGAAGAAGGTCAAGTACGAGCGGCAGAGCAAACTTGAGGAGTACGACCTCGGGCCAGGCACGCTATCCGACTACAGTCCACGTAATGATCCTGCATACTACTACCGCAAAGTGCGCAGTGCACGGCGTACGGCGTCGTCCACGGAGTTGCAAACCTGCACGCAGGAGTTGCGTGGCTTCATGTCGCGGTGTCTCAGTGGTGCTGCAACGGCCCTCGACGTCGAGGCGGACATTCTTGGCGTTCTGCGGCAGCTGAAGAGCGTCGACGTGACGGTGGCGCAGCTGCAGGAGACGGGCATCGGCGTTGCCATTGGCAGTCTTCTCCGTTTTTTCACCCCACCTGTGGTGCAGCTGGCGCAGGCAATACTAAACTACTGGTTCCACTCCTTGCCACAGAACACGCAGCAGCAGCTCTCCGCGGAGAATGAGGTGGACCGGTGCTCCATCGAGACCTGCTCCGATGGCGTGGCTGGCGACAACGAGCTCGGTCGCATTGGTGTAAACCTCTTCAGCTGCTTCACCAATGAGGAGATCGACGATGCGCCGGCGAGTGTCGATGCGATGGCACTGTGCGGCGCCATCGAAGACGCGCTCGAGCGCCGCTGCGACGCCGATGCGCAAATGCTAGTGCTCTCTGCTTTTGGCGACACCGGCGACACCGGCAAGGCGCTGCGCCGCCTCTTGTTGGAGGGCAAGATTTATGTGGAAGACATCATCAATCACACAGGGAACCTGCCATTGCTGGTCCGCACGCGACAGCGCCGCCCGCCGAACATGCAGTTCACTTTCAACCCGCCAGCGTCCCAGGACCGCAGCGATATTGACTCACCGACCTCGCCCTATGGCGCCTTTTCACCCAACGACGACGGATCGACTGGCAGCCCCACCTTCGGCTCCCCAGCCGGGCGCACCACCACTGCACTCTACAGCTGTCCGCATTGTGGTGCAAACGACGCGTACCAGAGGAGCTATTCGGTGCAGGCACACGACAACATGCCTGACATCTTGCGCTGCAAGAAGTGTGGGCAGACCTGGAATGTGGCAGAGCAGTAGTGCCCGAGCACAGCTCACCGTGGAGCACAGAGGGGCGGCTAAGCGTGAGCATCGACTCCCTGTGCAGATGCGTTATTATCTCCCTGGTTGTTTGTGTGTGTGTGTGTGTGGAGGGGGGGCAGGTGCGGTGACGGGTGCGTTGGCTGCGCGACGGCGCAGGATTGGAAAGCACCTGCTCAGACTGTGGCAATGAGGGTAAGAGCTCGTCGCCGAGGTGTGGATGCGTCGAGTGTTTTAAGCAGATGCATCTTTGTGTGCGTGTGTTTTTATGTGGGTGGTGGTGCGGCTGTGCGCATCGGTGACTGAGCTCGGACCATCAAATGTTAACAGCAAAAAGGGGATGGAACGAAAATGAAGCAAACAAAACGAGGTGAGGGATGCCCGTCGCCTCCGTGCGAAAGTGGACTCACGTCGAAAGCGGAAGGACGACAGCAATGACTAGCCAAAACAAGCCAGGTGATGCAGTCATCTCACCCCCGCGCGGCCTCAGATAGCAGGAAAGGTCGGCTAGCAGAGTGGGCGGAGAACGGCTACGGCTCTCATCGGGCGCAGGGACAAAGATAGACGAACGAAGGAAAGGTGCGCGGGCGCCTTAGGCTGATGTGTCTGTGAGTGTGTGTCTTCTCTCAGTCGCTTACGTGAGGGGAGAAAGGTGCGCGTTGTGTCTGCCCTGGACAAAACCCCCTTTTTTGGGGCAGAGAAGACGGAGAAGAGAGATGGGGGGCACGCGGCAAGAGTCACAGGGCGACGGTGCCCGGCGTGTATTGTGAGTCGAATGGTCGAGAGGTATGGTGCAGGAAACAGAAGCTGTTGGAGTCTGTCGATTGTCTTTTGCTTTCCTTGTGGTGTTTCTCGCCAGCGCAAGTGTGCCAACGCCTTTGACCCGCCGCGCCTACCATATCATCCGCGTTTCTATACGTCACCCTCTCTTCATGGCAGTTGCTGCCTGTGGCCTTTTTTTTTCTTGTGCGAAGTCAAGTCGTATTCCTGCACATGTGTATCCATGCGCAGTCATGCAGAACACAGTTGTGTAGGAGAGAGAAGAGGAGGGGGTGCGCACGCATGCAACACTGCGAATGGTGTCAGCGTATGGAAGCCTTTGAAGGCACAAGACATAGCCGCCTTCCCTCTCCTTGTCACGGTCTTTGTGCGTGTGATGTCCGGATTGCATGCAGGCCTCAGTTCCGTCACGGCAACTGGAGTTTCCTGCCATGATCCAGCGATTCCTCACCTACTCCCTCGTCTCTTTCCACTTTGCTTTCCCTCCTAACTCTGATTCGCGCGTCGCACTGACGTCAGTCTGCGCACGAGCATCTTTCCCTGGGTGTCCTCTCATCTGCTCTCGCACATGCATGGCTTTCTCACTTCTGTATTGCCTCCCTAATCTGCACCGACAGTTCTTTTGAAAGCAAGCACACAGCACTACGAGTGCCGCTTCTTCGCTTGACCGCCACAACCGTTGCGCTTCCTGCTGGTCGATACGTTTAACGGCTGCATAGCACTCTCTCTTTCTCCCTCTCATCCTCTGCTGCAGCTACAGCATTTGCTTCTCGCTTCTTTCTTCCCACCACAGACGCACGCACAAAACAATGCAGACATGGACGGGGCCAACTGAGTTGCTGCCGATGGAGCCGATCCCGCGAATCAGCTCCATGGCTGCCGCTCCTCTTTCCAGGACGTTCTCACCCAAGTCCTCAGAAAGCTCCTTCTCATCTCACAGCCAAGAGAGAATGGAGCAAAACTACCGAGAAAGCGCTGCGGGGTTTGGGCCTCCACCAGCCGAGAGCGCCTCCAATGCTGCAAATGGCGATGTCGTCGTCTGCCAGTCTCGCAGCCATCGTGAAACCACCGCTCAACCCAATACCTCTGGCAACAACTACGGTGAAAGCACCCGGGTCGGCGCACGCGATAACAAGAGCGCCGACTCGGGCATCGCTAGCGCCGGCGTTGCGCGCTGCTTTGTACTGACACACGATCCGCTACTTTACGGCATTCTCAAGTGGGGTCTGGCGACTTTATTGCTTCTTTTCCTCGCCTTCGTTGTCTTTGGCATGTTATACAGTTCCATCCGCTACGGCGGGAACTGTACCGGCACCAATGGGACCTCAGGTGGGACAGTGAAGCCACGCGAACCGTGCGTCACGCCGTTCAGCACCATCCTCGGCGTCTTCAACGGCGTCTTTGGCTACAGCAACTGCAATGACAGCTACGTGTCTACAGAGCTGGGGTACATTAACCTGACGGTGCTGGAGCTGAACAACGAAACAGGGCAGGTAACCTACATCTCTAAGCAGTTCTACACGGGGCTGGCGTGGCAGTGCGTTGAGTACGCGCGGCGATACTGGATGCAGAGCGGAACACCGCAGCCAGCGTACTTCGAATCCGTTCCAGGGGCCGCGGACATTTGGAACCTGACCTTTGTGAGGCTCCTGTCGAACACATCGATGAAGCTGCCGCTGCACAGGTTCAGGAACGGCGACCCCGTGACGAGCAACCTCCAGGTACCTGCAGTCGGTGACATCATCATCTACCCCGTCCAAGATGGTGGCTTTCCTTACGGCCACGTCGCCGTCATCGCGAGTGTTGAAATATCGACGCACGGCGCCATCTACGTGGCGGAACAAAACTGGGCTAACGCCGTGTGGCCATCGGCGTACCACAACTACAGCAGAAGGATTCCATTGTACTATGAAATGCTGACCTCCACCATCACGCTTGATGATCCGAAAGGTAAAATTATCGGGTGGATGCGGTACGGCTGAGCAGCTAGGGGCATGAAGGCAAGCAGACGATCGCCGAACCCTCACATTGGGGCTGCTTGTACCGCGACACACACATAAAAACGCGCTAGACGACGGCTACCCGTTGAAAAGGCATGAGAGCACATCCGTGTGCCATTGATGCACATCCAAGAGGAGTGTGGGTGGGAGGAGGCAAAAAGCGCTGGGAATTACATAGCGGCGCTGCATCTGTTTCTCGCTCCTTTTCACTATATGTCTTCGTTGAATATCATCGAAGGAGGCCGATAGTGCCCGTCGCCTCACGGTAGCGCCAGGGCCTAGTGCCCAGCGTGCGGGGACGCCAAGGGCCTGCAGCCCGCCCTGGAAGGGGGGTGGTGGTGCGGCTGCGGACTCTCGATGTCGGCGGACAGGCCTGGGCTGGCGCTGCGCGGAGGAGGCCTGCAGTCATGAGCGCGTTTGCACCAGCTCACCACGAATCGTGTCGGCGATCAAACGAGTAGGCGCATCCCACCTGCTGTGTTTCTGCTTTTGCTGCGTTGCGGCGGTGTTGGGTGGGCCCGCTCCTGGGCATCGCCGTGGTGCAGCAGAGGTAGGTGAACGGTGGCCGTGTGTGTCTACTGGCTGACTTGTTCGTGGTACAATGCCACGTTGAAGAAAGAGCAGCGATGCATACGGCGTCGAGGAGCGCAACTGGAATACGCAGCGCTTCTAGGGAAGCTGAGCGTATGTGTGTGTGTGGGTGGGTGTGCTTGTGTTTGTGCTGCAAGGTCTGCTTTTCAAACGTGACGGTGCCTTATTCTGCATTGAGCGTCCGCTCCGCTCCTACAATATGTGTTGCGAGCTTCTCTTTTTGCTTGTCTCTGCTGTATTGCTATGTAGCGTTCTTTTACACACACTATATGTGTATGTGTCTTCCTGTACGCTGCTGCGTGTGTCATTCAGCCTGGCAACGGTAATGCCACGTTCAGCTTATTATTTTTGTTGCACAGAAGCGAGCGGTTCTTCCCTGTGCATTCCTTGTTCGTTCTGGGGTTTGTCTTGGGTTGTATCTCTGTGTGTATGTGTGTCGGGGAGTGAAGAGTACACGAGCAAGCGCAGCCCGCACCTGCACACATACGCACACTCTGACTTACAGGCAGGCGAAGGGATCATGATGCAGGCAGAGTGCATATGTGTATATATATATATATATGCATATGTGTATGCGGACATTTATATAGAAATATATTTGTGGGAATGGGAGGAGTATCGGAGAGGAAAAGGTAAACGGCCTTTGGCAGACGCGTGTGACGTAACTGCACCCTCCCCACCACCACTGCCACCCATACACACAAGCATGCGGGCATGTGTATGGGTTTTTAATTGCTTTGTTGTTTTTTTTCTTCGTGTGTGTGTGTGGGGGGGGGGTCTTGCGTTTTGCACCGTTCGACTTCTGGCCGTGCTCTGTTGCTCCTTTCTCCCTTCGCATCGTCTCGCTGAGTGGCTCTTGCTCTTATCTCCCCCCTGCTTATCTTCTTTGGCCTGTTTTCGGGGAGTCTGTGCGGGGGGAGGGGGAGGGGCGGCACGTGTGTGCGTGTACTAACAGTTTTGCACCTCCCCTCCTTTTCTCCCGACGCTTTGGCTCACCCACTGCGCACCCCCTCCAGCGCCACCCTCAGGCTCATCTCGAGCCCCTTTCCCTCTCTTTTTTTTTGCTTGCTATCGCCTGCGTTGGATTGCTTCCACGCGTACCACTATTTTCTGCTCCGACAGATGATTCGACTCTGTGTGTATCAGCGAGTCTAGGTGTCCATTATTGGCCTCTCCCTCCCTGCCTCCCTGCCTCCCTGCCTCCCTGCCTCCCTGCTTCTCTCTTTGGGCCGATGCTCATCAATGTCTCTCTCTCTCTCTCCCTATGAGAGTGTGCGTGTCTCTTACGTGCACGCAGAGCGCGGCGATCCCGTAGATATGCGTCTGCCAAGGCACTTCTTTGCGACTGTATGTATGGTTTACCTGGCGCGTGCTCTGGCTCAGAATCCTTTCACAATGGTGTCGGCGCGCTTTTCATTGTTGTTGTTACTGTCTACTACGACGATGCTCGCTCTGTGCAAGCGAAGATGAGGGATGCCGGTAAAGGATACGCTTAAAACGCTTTTGAACAGCTGCAGAGCCGCAGCAAGCGCTGAATGACGATAGCAGCGGAAAGCGAAAATTTTTTAAAGGAAGAGCGGCAGCAACAGTCGTGGTGATCATTACTGCTCGCCAATGCTCATAAACAAATACACACACAAGGACGCAAAAGACTCACAGAAGCTCGGCTCAATAAAACCGAGCGGTCGCTTCTCAGATGAGTGGCATCGACCGCCTTGCGCGCTGGTGCGTATGCGAGATCAGGCGCCTTAACCTCT
This sequence comes from Leishmania infantum JPCM5, assembly GCF_000002875.2. Classification (NCBI taxonomy): domain Eukaryota; phylum Euglenozoa; class Kinetoplastea; order Trypanosomatida; family Trypanosomatidae; genus Leishmania; species Leishmania infantum. Next base: position 1,173,693 of record NC_009417.2, read on the forward strand.
GTCGCACAGCATCATCCGCCGTTTTACACGCTCATGCAACCTCCTCCGCATAAGTGTGTGTGTGTGTGTACGCGCACCCGACGGGGAGAGAGGATTGCAGGCATAAGCTGACAGACATGTGTGCACGTGCATGAGCGCGTATATCTATGCGAACGAAACCGCGCCCCACCCGGCTTCAATCACCGACTTTTACCCTTTTTCCCACCTCTCCCGCCTGTCCTCTTCCGCTCTGGCCACATGTCACACACTTGGGCAGAACAACCTAACGGCAGGGTGGGCAGTTTCTCTCTCTCTTGCCGCACATTTTTTTTTCGTGTCTTTGGTTTTGTTCATGTGTCTTAATCATAGCGTTTTCTTTTGTGTGGCCTTACACGTACTTACCTGATCTGCGTGTCTGCTCATGTGGATGCTGTCTGGCATCGCATTACCGAATCCATTTTGACCTCGCTGTCGTGCGCTCTTGTCGGTTGTTTTAGCACCCATAGAAGCACAAGCAACGCGGCGAGCAGGGACGATGGCGCATCCGTCGAAGCGGCGGCGTGGCGGTGGCCGTCACCGTGCTACTGTGATGTGCGCCCTCCTAGCCGTCATTTTTGTTCTGGGTGGTCTCTACGGTGCCCCCGTACGCGCTCAACAGGAAGCGCGTGGACTTGCAGAACTTGAGAGCGGTTCCCTTCCTCTAGCCGACGAAAACTTTGGCCACGGACACAATCTCTACAAAGTCGTGGGCAAAGACGGAATCTTAGACGACAAGGGTTTACAGACTCGCTCTGACGAGGAGGCCATAAACATGGAAACTGTTGCTTCGAGTGGTGCGACATCCTCCATCTGGAGGGCGGAAGGAAATCCGTCTATCGAGAGTGGCTCGTCGTCCTCTGCAGCTGCGAGTGACGCTGGCACGGCGGAGCGGAGCACCAGTTTCCGTTCCGAGGCTGGTGCTGCCAGCCAAAACCCTGACTCGTCGTCTGCAAGGAGCAGCCGTCCCCTCACCGCGTCTTCTTCCTCTGAGACGAGCAAAGAGGATCAACCGGTAGATGGGTCCCCCGGCACCACTCTGACGAACACTACCACAACGGCAACCACGGAGACACCAACAACGAAGCGTCCGGCGGTTGATCATGGTATGGGCACTTCAGTGGTTTTATTTTTCTTCCTTCTCTTCATTGTAGCCTTCATCATATATGGTGGGCGGCTGTGCCCAAGTGCGTGCCCGTTCGTTGGCCAAAATAGCGGCGGCCATAGCAGCGGGCCGCACGCGTTCATCCAGCAGCAACACCCACGCTATACCACGCTGCACGGCGACGACGAAGCCTACCGTGGGATGAAGCTGAGCAACGCGGCAGCCGGGGTCCCAGTCGGCGGCCGAAATCCGAGACGCTTTTATCAGTCGCAACGCGGCGCCGGTGACAGCGAAGGCCATTGTGACATATTCGTCGAACTGAAAGACAAACCCACCAAGACCGTGCGAAGCGCCGGCGCACACATCAGCGGTGAAGCCACGGATTCTTTTAGCTTTATGGTGGGCAACAACCCAGCAGCAAAGAATGGACTCGTTGGTACTTCGGCTTCCTCGGCCGGGCCGGTGACAGTGCAAGTCCCGATGCAGCCCAAGAGCTCGCTGAAGTCACTGCGGAAGGGCAAGCTGGGCCACGTGTCGACTACTCCGGCGGCCTCTTTTTCCTCGGGTTCGACGACTGAAACACCGGGCTCAAACGCGAGAAGCCCGCTTTACCGCTCAACTGCAGACACACGTTCCGGCCACGCCGAAGCTGCCGCTATGCCGCCGACCACATCGCAGCCACGCGTTGAGGACGATTGGGGGTGGTAAGATAAGACCACGTACAAGCGGGAGGCACCAAAGGGCGGCAATGAAGCGCACGAAGCGATGAGATCTGTTCACCAAGTGGGCAGTGTGTGCACACACCCTCACCCTCCGCATGAGTGATGTAACCGACGTCACTGCTGACGACTTCCCCCCCTCCCTCTCAGCGTCACCTAGGGTGCAAGTCTGCTGGGTTATGCGTACCTAGCGCTGCCCTTTGTACTCGTGCGTCACCATCACAGGCTTTGCGCATGCACAGCGCAGAGACAGCAACGGTGCTTTTTCATTGTTTTTTTTCCATCTTGCCTTTTTCCTTCTTGATCCGCCTCATCCTTCTTTCTCGTTTCCACTGGGCGTTTTTCACCTGCGTCGGGTTAACTCTCTCATTTTGCGGTTGGGCCATATTTTCTTCCCTTCACCTCTTTTTCCCTTTCTCGCGCAGTTGAGACGCGCATCTTACAGTCAGGTGACTGCTACCGAGACGGTCATGTCGTGCATCGCGCTGTCGCCGCAACTGATTCAGTTCTCTGTAGTTGTTGTCGCCTTACTGGCGATTTGATGCCCGTTTCTCTTCTCTAATTCTTCATTGCGACTTTGTCTTTCCTTCTCATCTCCGCATCTTTCAATAAAAAAAAAACACGAGACGTTTCGAAGAGGAAGGCAGCCGCAGCCGGGGAGAAAGAACAAGTAAAGAGCTGCTGTGCAAGTGAGGCGCTTCATGGTGACAGTAGTGGTGTATGCACGTCGGTTGGAGTAATCACCATGACCACCAGCATGCAGCGAGTCACACCACACGTGCAAAACGCAGGGTAACTATTGCTAGGAAATCTACGTCTCCAAAAACAGAGCGCTGCTCGCACAGCCCTTTCAAAATGCGTTAGCCAACATCCCTTGCTCATCATATCGGGCTATTTATTCTTCCCCACATCTTTTCTCTTTCATGGTGCCCGTCGCCTCACGGTAGCGCCAGGGCCTAGTGCCCAGCGTGCGGGGACGCCAAGGGCCTGCAGCCCGCCCTGGAAGGGGGGTGGTGGTGCGGCTGCGGACTCTCGATGTCGGCGGACAGGCCTGGGCTGGCGCTGCGCGGAGGAGGCCTGCAGTCATGAGCGCGTTTGCACCAGCTCACCACGAATCGTGTCGGCTACTCAGCACATAAATTCACGATACGCGACGCGACACACTGAGACAAGAGCTCCTTGGCGGCAGTCGTCCCACACCAGAAGGACGCGGCTGCCCAGCTTACAAGACGACAGGAGACGGTGCTCGTGCAGTCCCGCACGGGCACCCGGCTGGTGCTTCGGATTCCTGCAACGGCGGGTGACCCGCAGTGACAACACGGAGCGCAGATGGTGTGCTGCCCACGTCTCCGCTAGCATTGTGGTACCCCGCACCCGCCAGAGCCTCCGCCCGCCCTGCTTTGCCTACCGAGGGCGTCCGTCCCGGCGCTGTGCCCGATATGCCACGCGAGATTCGCGGATCGCTCGCGCTGCACGGGCTTCCGCCGTCGGGCGCCTGCGGTTGCCCTCCGGTGCCCCTTCGGAGCGGCAGGCTACGTGGTCTCCTCGCGAGCAGGCGCATGCCTATCCGCGGGCCCCTTCCGCTCGACGCACCCGCTTCCACAGGACTCATGGCCGCGGCCCCGCCTGCGTCAAGGCGTGCGGTGCAGCCATGTCCGTGTAGGCACGCCTACCGCGCAGCACGTACCCAAAGAATAAGCAATGACGTGCAGGGAGCGCCCGGTAGACGCGTGGCTGCGGTTCAACGGCGCACGGCGCGCCCCCTAGAGAACCAGGACGTCGCCGCTAATGCGGCAGAGTTAGGCGAGCTGTGGTTGTGTAGGCGTCCCTGCTTTGACGCGGTCAAACGAGGATGATAGGGCTATAACCCAACGGCCTCCATGTTGTCAGCCTCTATCTATTTACGGCTTTCCGCTTCCTTGTGATTTGTGTGTGCGCAAGGCGGTGTGCGGTACTCCTATGACATGTGGCTTCCATGCATGCTCGCTTTTCTGTCCTCTCTCTGTGCATCTTGTTGGTCAGCCCACGCTGTTACGAAATTTCGTAGTCAAACCCCTCCACATGGGCTCCGGCTCTTCTCTTGGGAGACGCAGTAGCGCGTCTCCGCTTGCTTCACGTCGCTCACGCACGCGATATTTATATGGCAATGATGTGCGCCTCTGCCCCGTCTCGGAGGTAAGCGAGCAAACGTTATTCTGCAACCCATTATCACGTCGAGTGCTTGCCGCATCGTTTCGTGCACGCGATGATAGCAGCGATTCCTTGTCGTCAGCATTCCTATCGCTGTGGAGGACGTCTCCTATCGGGGATCTTCTTCTTCTGTCAGAAGCCGTCGTGAACGATGAGAGGGAGCGTCGTCGGAGCTCACAGCAACGGCGCTGTACGGCGCATGTGCAGGGCGTCGTGGGCGCGTTCTGCAGAGGCAGCAATGTTGACTTTTCGGCGCAAATGTACAAAAGCTTTTTCGAGCTCGCCATGGATCAGCGTCGCATGCAGCTTCAGCAGCAGAGGCGTTTTTGCTGATGGCACCGCTTGTGGTGGTGTGAGCCTTGATGGCCACAGCACGGTTCTTTTTTTGCCTTTTGCCAGGAGCGTGGCGTAAGATGAGGTGGCCGCGGCATCTTGGCGCCGTGAGTGATGGGGCTGTGTGCGCGCTGTCCGTGCACGCCCACAGAAAGCGCCCCCACGCAGCGTTCTCCTCCCCTTCCATTCTTTCACAACTCAGACACCCGCCATCTGCATCTGCCCCGCCGGCTGTAGTGCTGCTGTCGCGCTTGCCTGAGTTGTGTTCTTTTTCGTGTGTCGCTATTGTGGATGCTGCGGTCGGGGACGCGCAAGCACAGGCACACGTGAGGACGTAATGATGGTTGCTGCTACTCTTTGCTCTTCTTTTCTCACTGCTAATCGACGAAGAATTGTTGCCACCAATCACGTGCGATGGTGTCCCGTAAGAGACGCGCACATCTTATTGCACGCAGCAAGTCGTTATGTTTTGGTGCTTTTGAGGTGTACGTAGGTAATGGCGCGCTGCTGCTGCATTCGAGACGAAGGCTTTCTCACCGTTTAGAAAACATGTCCCGTATTCCCTGTGCCTTAACTGCCGCCCCTCACGGCCCTTCCCCGCCCACCTCCTCTACTCAGGTAGGCGGGAGATCGAAGAGGACTTTCATGGTGGCACAGTCCCTCCCCTCCCACCCTCTGATTTCATTGCTTTCTTTTTGTTGTTGGTTGTCTACCGCTTCCTTCGTGTGCACAACATGCCAGCCTGTATGGGACTGCTGCGAGAGTAGAACTGCCTGCGGGTGTGTGCGCATTTGCCTTTATAGATGTAATATATATATATATTTGCACATGTATAGGTGGTTCCATTCATGACCTCCGTCATTCAGCGCCTTCGCCGCGTAGAGGTAGAAGGTCTCGAAAACCTGCGCAACCTCGGCGGCTACCACACGAACAACAGCACCAAAACGACGAGGCGGGGCGTTGTGTATCGCAGTGATCAGCTCTTCCGCATTCCAGCGTGCATGGCGCAAAGGGGGCTGGTCGATCAGCTGCGCATTCGCCACGTGTACGACCTGTGTGATAGCACCGAAGTGTCGGAGAAGCGGTATAGTTTGCTTCACATGCAACATACCTCTTTGCCGATTGACATGAGCAACGCCAATCGGTTTTTGAAAGAAGGCGAGAACCTCAAGCAGGTGGCGACGGCACACCGTTTCATGCAGGAAATTGACCGAGAGTTTGTGCGCTCGTACGCGCTAACGGTGGGATTCATCATCAAGGGCATAATCGGCAGCAAAGCATCCTGCGACAAGGCCTTTCTCATCCATTGCACCGCGGGTAAGGACCGCACGGGATGGTGCTGCTACGTGCTGCTGACACTGCTGGACATGACGGAGAAGGAGAAGCGAGCCGACTACCTCCTTACGAACACGTTCGTTGGTATTCCAGCAGACGCCTGGGACTACAATGGCGCAGAAGGAATGAGTGAGGAGGCGATGGCAGCCCTCTGGGCAGCGTTTAACGAGTATCTCGACGCTGCTCTTGATGAATTGAGCAAGATGGGCGGCATCTACAAGTACGCGAAGTCGCACATGGGTCTCACCGACGAGGACATCGACGAGCTGCGAGAGCTGATGCTAGAGTAGGTGCGAGTTGCGCATATGCTACGCTTCGCTGGTCGGCTCTATCTCCTGTTTTTTCGCTGTTTTTTTTTTTTGTCTTCCTCACTCTTTTCAGTGGCGGTTTCCTTTGCGCATCGGCCCGCTACATCTCCTCGCTTATCGCAGTTCTTTTTTTTTTTGGCGTGCGCTTCTCCCGGGCTTCGTGCTGTCGCTTCTTCTTTTCGCAGAAAGGCGTCGTAGACCTTCCCACATCCCACACCCTCGATCTCCCTCGAAGCCAAGCCACGTATGAGCATCCTCCACCTATCGTGCGACAATTTGTCCTTCATTGTTTTTCCCTTGTGTATTTGTGATTCCTTTTCTCTCTTCTTCGTCGAGGAGCTGAAGAGGGCGAGAGGCCAGGGATGGGGGCGGGCGCGGGGGGGGGGGAAGGCGTGCTGAAAGAGAACAGGGAGCCAGCGAGAAGCGGTGGTCGAACAGTTGGACGAGGCGGATCAGTTGCTGCTCTGACTGCTTCGCCCCACCCTCCCCAGAAACAAGCGAAAAAAAAAAGAAAAAGAGCTTTTCGCTCTTTAGTTATGGGGAAGAGACCTTTGCCCCCCCCCCCCCCAGTGTTTGTTTGAGGCCTTCGCGCTTCAAGCCCTCCCTGGAATGCCTTCTGTGTGCACTGTGTGCGCCTCTGACAGTGTTCATGCGTGTGTGTGGGGGGGGTGACGATGCGCTCATCAGGCGCATGGATCTCCAATGCATCTCTTTCGAATGTGCCTCCGTTCTCTTCCTCCCCTTCTGTCCCTATAACGGCTCGCGTCACTGATCGAGCTTCATGTGTGCGATGCGTCGTGTGCTCTGCGAGAGTGCGCACGGTAAGCGGCGCACTGCCTTGTTCGAAGGACTTAGCAGGGACACGGCTAGCTGAAGCGGCGAGGACACACGCAGAGCTGTGACTGCTTTCGATGGATGGGAATGTATGCGAGCCCGCACATGCGCTGCTTCCACTAGAGCCGACCCCCGCTAATGGAAAAGGCAAGAAAGGTGGACTGTTGGCAGCGCCAATGCCTCCGAAGGATGCGAATGCATCACGGGAGCTGCCCCTCTGCTACCCTATTATTGGCATGTGTGATGGTAATGCTGTTCGTGTCCGGAACGAAGCGAAGGGTGGTCTCGTGCAACGTGCAGAGACGCCACGGTCGTTGCTCGTGTTCGCGCCGCCTCTACAGCGGAAGCACTGCTCTTGGCGAGGTTCAAGTTCACTCACCCTTCTGCGCAGTAATTCAACACAGGGCACTCGCACTCGCGGTCCCTTCTGCCCTTCTCTTCCGAACCCTCCTGTGATGAACTGCTTCTCTTTGAACTTTCATAGATCCTTTCGTGCTTCCTCTCGCCTTCGAATACCCCTGCTAAGCGACGCTCGCACACCACATGAAGAACAAGCAACCAACCACGGTGTTTGCCTCACTTTTTGCCTACCACCACTTTCTCATCCCCATGCGTAGCCGCCAGCCGCCATCTGGCGGCGTCGAAGATCATGCCGACGTCGCCGCTTCTACAGTTCTCCGCTCTTCGGCGTCATCTTCGTCAGCAGCGGCGGCGGCGTCGTTGCTGCAGGACGAGGTATTACCCCGTTTGCGAAAGGAGTCTGGCCCAAGCAATGCAGCGATATGCGATGCTTACGCGACGAGGCTTCGACAGGAAGCGACAGAAGAGGAGCGGCGCCGCGGGCCGCACTGGCGTGCGCGCTGCTCCCCCAGCATCCTCGTTGCCCTGCTCATCTGGGCAACGATCGCCCTTGTTGTGTACATGAAGGTGGACAACTCTCGTTTGCGTCCCGGTGCCGCGCCCGACACCACTTCTGTTGAGACGCCGCTTTCGCAACTCCCTGAAAGCTGTCGCGGTCATTACTGTCTGCGGGAGGGCGGAAAGGAGCCCTTTGGAGCGGTCCTCGGAGCCCACGATGGCGTCTTCGCCTACAGTAACTGCAACAGCGACACCTGCACCTCTTTACTAAAGTACCAGATGGCGATTCCGCTCCCACCAGGAGCTCGGACGGCTCTGGACGCCCCACACGCGACGACTCGCCTCATGACAACAGGGATGAAGTGGCAGTGCGTGGAATTCGCTCGTCGGTACTGGATGCTGCGCGGCAAGCCGACCCCCGCGTTCTTCGGCCCTGTGGTAGGCGCCGCAGATATTTGGGACACTCTCACCCACGTTACCTTCCTCGACAACGCGACTACGGCTCCGCTGCTGAAGTTTAAGAATGGCGCGAGGCTCGGCTACGGCGGCAGCGCACCCCGCGTCGGAGACCTGCTCATCTACCCTCGCGATGCCGAGGGTTTTTTCTCCTACGGCCATGTCGCCGTGGTGGTGAGGGTGGAGATGACCACGAAGGCCGAGGCAGACGACTCCTACATGGACGCTGCAGTCACATCGTCAAAGCCGCGTCAGCGGCACGGCCTCGTGTATCTAGCGGAGCAAAACTGGGACAGCGCGACTTGGCCGAATCCATACCACAACTACTCACGTTCACTGCCTCTGGTGGTGCTTGAATCAGCGGAGGGGCTGCCTCTGCAGTACACGATCGAGGATTCACTCCATGGCATCCAGGGCTGGGTACGCTACGATGACGATCCATAGGGTTGACTGTGCTTGTGTGTGTGTGTGCGTATATATGTAGGTGTGTGTTTGAGTGAGTCTCTGTTGATGGGTGATATGCTAAATCTTGTCTTTTCTCGCTGTGGGCAAGATGGAAGCTGGCAGGCGCTAGGGCGATTTGTGCGTTTGCACCCGCCTCCCCTCTCCCCCTATCCCTCCCCTTTTCCCTTCTTGCAATCTTCGGGCTCTTTACCCGTCTCCTCGTCGTTTTCGAGCCCATCGCTGCGGGCATTGAGGCCCGAGAACGGATGCCCTCCACCCTTTCTCCTCCTAGCGAAAAAAGAATAAAAGGCACGACTGGCAGAACGTACCAACATCAAAACTGCCATGGCATCCATGGGTGCGGCTGCCTTGGCAAGACGTGATACACGCGCCTCTCTACGCAGCTGAAGCAGCGTGAAGGCATCCAAGCAACCTCCCCGATTTCGGCTCCTTTCTGTGTGCGCCTGATGAGAGGGGACACCTTAACGCAACATCAGAGTTCAGTGCGCCCCCCCACTCTCTTAAGGAAAGCCAGGCAGCCCCCCCCCCACAATCTTTCTCTATCCCTGTGCCACAATACGGAGCCGCCTTTGGTGGTGCCAGGGTCAAGCGCCTACGACTTGGGGAGGTCAGAGCAGGGTATCGCTATTAACGGCAGCAGCCGGGTCCTGGATGACGTGACATCGGAGTGGCATGCGGCTGTGAGAACGTGTGCACCAATCCACATGATGGGTAGAAGGACAGCGTGAGCGGAGCGTATCGCATCCGGCCCTCATCTATGTCTCTCTTTCTTTTCCCCTTCTCGCGCATCATTTGAGCACTGCGATCCTGTTTCCATGTAGGCACGTATATATATACATGCATGCATGTATATATATATATATATATTATATCGTTTTACGTACTGTGGCACTGGGCATTCCTTTGATGGGTCATCTCTCCCTGTGTTTTGTGTGCCTTGTGCGTGCATCGCCATACTTTGACCGTGCTTTTTTTTATGTGTGTGTGTGTGTGCCTCCGAGGGTGAGGCGGGTTATTCGGTGGATGCTTCCAATGTCTTCTTTTTTGTTCCGTCCATGATTTTCGTTTGTGCGTCACTCTGTGTCTGTCTCCAAGGCTCGCGCATCTGTGTGGAGGCGTGTTCTTGGGTCTCATGAAGACTGCCATCGCAGGCCGTATCAACGTCTCTCCAGGTTCTCCTCTCTCTTACCCCATCCCTTGTCCACCTCCTTTGTTGCGGTTTCTTCATCGCCTTCTTTCATTAGGAGCGTTGTCTCTCTCACGCCCGCCTGAAGTGCAAGCGCAGCGGACGCCTCCCCCTGTACAAATCCTTTTTTTTCTGTTAGAACGCAGTCGCGGAGCAATGAGCTCGCCACCGCAGGATCCGCCGGATGGCGTTAACAATGACAGTGTTGGCGGCCGTCGCCGCTCTTCTAAGCCGAGGCCAAGCCCGCTCGCTTTTCCGCGAGATCGCGCCTACGGCACCCTCGACAACGGCAACGGCGGCGAGGGCGGCAGCAGCGTCGGCGTAGGAAACACTCGGCAAAGTGGCCTTCTCATGAACGGCGGCACAAGCGGGAGGCTCAGCAGCGACCCGATGCCGCTGTGGAGCTACGCTGCCTCGCCTATCATCCAAATTCGCGATCACTGCCATCAGCAGTGGTTGGCGGTCCTGCTTACTGTTGTTCTGCTCCTCGTCACATTCTACTTTGTCTTCGGTCTTTCCGCTCCGATGCGGGCAGAGCGGTGCGCCACGCCGTTTGGCAGTCTGCTGGGAGAAAGCAGAGGTGTGGCGGCGTACAGCAACTGCCGCAACGACTACGGTGGGGATCACATGGAACACTTCGTCTCCGTAGGGCTGCAGCGACTCTACACTGGCTCCAAATGGCAGGCCCTCGAGTACGCCCGCCGCTACTGGATCCTGAAATCGCTGCTGACCTTTCCATCCCTTCCCAGGGCGGATCATATCATTCTCGCTGATACCGCCAACTCCGTGAACGGGCGTCGTGGAGGTCGCGGCAGCTCCGTCGTGCCACTGGAGCGGTACACAAACCTTTTCCTGCCACCCCAGGTTCTGCACAACAGCAGCGAAGATATGCCTGTGATGAAACTGAATGGAGAGGCCAACAACCTCTCAGCTCGCGTGCGGCTAAGGAGCTGGCGTCAGGCACTCGTGCAGCCCCACGACATTGTCGTGTACGCCAAGAACTCGCGTACGCTGCCGTCTGGTCACGTCGCGGTTGTGACGGCGGTGCGCGGCCCCTTTCACAGCGTCGCCGCAGCTGGCAAGGAAGTACACTGGTTTATTGTGAAGAACGCCTCGATACAGGGTCGGCAGCCCATGGCTCCTGGATCGACGTTGCCACGGTTGCTTCTGTCGCAGGAACACGAGGTTGTGAATGGCGCCGTGACGCCGCCGAAGAACACGGCTGGTAGTGACACGGCAAGGCATCCTTCCAGCGGCGGCTGTGAGAATGTATCTGCGGACGAGAAAGGCGAGGAAATGGTGTGCGGGTGTAGCGTTCTCTACTACAAGGTGTTTGTTGTAGAACAAAACTGGGACAACTCCTATTGGGAAACGCTGAGCTATTTGACAAAGTATGACTGGCACAACCACAACAGCCAAAACAGCATACCCAACGGCAACGGAACCGGGAAGGAGTCGTCGGCGAAGCAGCAGCGAAGGGCCGAAACGCGGCTGCGCAACTTTACTCGAGTACTTCTCCTGCATGAGTACTCGAACCCGCATGGGTTCTTCCTCGAAGACACACACAACAATCTCATTCTAGGCTGGGTGCGCGCCTCTTCCGATGCGTAACTGTTTTTTTTTTTGCAGGTGTAGGCGCGCGCGCAGCATTCGCAAGTGGCAGCGGCGTTATCAAAACACCCAGAGAGGGACCAAGGAGCATCTTCTTTACACACAAACACATATATATTTACATCTGCGACAGGCAAGCGGCTTTCCTTGCTCCTTCCCTATATATAACCCTCCCTCTCTCTTTCTCTCTATCCAGCACTCTCACCAGTTGCGCGCAGCGACGGCAAAGAAGCCACACGAGGAGACAGCACTGAATCTGGTAGACAGATTATGCCAAACTGTCACATGGCGGGCACGGATGCACGTGTGAGCGCACGTGAAGGAGTGAGAGGGAAAGAAAGCGGTGGCATCGGCGTCGTCGGTGACGCTGTGTACTAGCAAAACAAGAAGACACGCACGCAAAACAAAAAAAAGCAACGGGTGAAGAGAACCCGAATAAATAGGCAATGCGTGCTTTGCCGAGGGGGAGGGGGAGGGGGAGGGGGAGGAAGACGGGCGTGGTGATGCGTGCCTGAATGATTGGTGTATGTGTGTTTTAGCGTGTTCCAGTGAACCGTCGGGGAGCACACGCCTGCGACGCCGTCTTTTTCCTTCCTCCACGAGCTTTGCTGTAGTGACCGGCATGGACGCTGCGAATCACTGATTGTTTTCCGTTTTGCCACACCTGCTGCTCCTGGGCACGTACGTTTCGCATGCGAATGTGTGAAAGGGCGCCGCTGCCAACAGTTGTCTGCTGTTGATTTCTGTTTCCACGGCTCCCAGTGATCACAGAACTATTTCCCCATCTCTCCCTCTCTGATTACATGCCATCCACCTCTCTCGTGTGCTCTCACAGCTCTGCGCCGACACAGGACGAGGCTGTTATCGTCGCTCTCTTTGGCACCGTCACCTCGGTGCTTAGGGAACAGCGGCCCCTGTTTGGGAGCCCGCTTGCTTCGCGTCGCGGACGTTTGTGTTTCACTCACACGACTTGTGCCTGTGAGGCTGCAAAGTCAGGAAGACGCCAGGGAACAGTCTTTTGTATCCTACCCTTACTATCCTCTGCCTCTCCATGTCGCAGGACACCATGTACCGCCACCATCTGTGGCACATCGAGGACCCAACCTTGTCGGTGTCACAGGCCCGTCTAAAGCTGCTCTTCGACTTTGATCCACCTTCGCAGTACCGGCTGCAGCCTAACGGGCCACTGCTGCACGGTATCCGGCCCAGCTGCGTACTGTGCGGTAGTGTGAGTCCGCCAGGCGGTGGCGCCGCGGCATCGGCTGCTGCACCCATTACTATCCGTCGGATGGGCGTGTTCGGTCGCGTCGGCAGTGCCCCGGTGCAGTATGAAGAGCCGCTCGTGACGGAGTGGGCGGATGTTGGCCTCCCTCCGACCTCGACAAGGGAGGACGCTTGACTGCAGCGGCCCCTCTGGTGTGTGTAGGTGTGATTTGTCCGCCATATCGCCTCTCGCCATCTGTGCCGCCCTGCTCCGCAGAAAGCCGATATGCGTCTTGCCCACGCGCTGTGTTCTTCTCTCTCCATTTCCCCGCCTCCCACGACAGCGGGTCTTTTGCGCCCAACGCTCCTTTTGTTTTGGGGTTGCACGGGTGACGGAACCCTGTTGTGTGGGGTGACTGTCAGCTCTCACGTTGCAATGGCCAATAGCAGACGAGGCCACGCAGGTTCCCAAAGGATAGACCGTAGACTCGGCAGCAAGCGTAGCCTTGGAAAAAAGAAAACTCTACTTCAGGTGGCCGCTCTGCGCTCCTTTGCCTGACTTAGGTGGAGGCTTGCCGTCCTCGAAGGGGATGCTGCCAGAATGACTCAGCGCGGCGTCCTACAGCCATGAGTGAGGCTCCTCTAGCAGATGGTCGCTTCCTCTCTTCTCTAATCTTCTCCCTTCCTCCGTCCTCTGCTCTATGCCTGTAACCTCTCCCTCGCTCTTGCCCGTCTCCATCAAACGCTACCCTCCTTTTCGCTCTTCTCGCTCCCGACCCGCAAAGCCAACATCTCAGCCGTAAAGCGAAGCAGAGCAGCACCAGAGAAACATCGAGAGAAGAGCAGCGCACCGTGTCACCGGCATCCACATAGCCAGTGCCAGCTCACTGTCTCTTTCTCTCTTTTTTCATCGCTGCTACAGGCTTGGCTTGCGCGCGTATGGCGAGTGCAAGCGCCATGGGGCCGTCATCGTCGGCGTCGCCGCCACGGCATTGGGGGTCTGACCTGCTGCTCCGCAAGGTTCCGCTCTACGCTCAGGCGCGGCAGTACGCCGCCGTCGATCCCGACGACCCGCAGTCAGAGGGCAACACGCTCGGCTACGGACCGAGCAGCTACCCGCTGCTAGCGGCGGTGCGTTCGTGCTACGACATGCTGAATCGTGACGAGGTTGCGGCTGAAACCTTTAGTCTGGGCGCGACCACCGCAGTGGTAGACCGCTCTCCCTTCAACGGCATCGACAGAGCTGGATACGCCCACGTACCGGCACAGCGCAAGTGGGCGGTCGCTGATCCGCTAGCGGCGGATTCAGCGTCGCCGAACTCGGAGCAGTCGACCGCCTTGGCTCGCCGCGCTGCTGCCGCCGCGCTGCTGGATGACGCTATCGGCCCCGCAACTCTGGCGCAGGTGCTGGAGCCGTGGTTCGGCGTTATCGAAGATCGACTGTGTGCTGGCGCGCAACAGCAGCAGGTCGAAGAGCTTGTGCGATCAGAAAATAAAAAGAGGGGAAAGGAGGCAGCCAAGCGGAGCAGCAACGGCGCAGCTGAATCGCTGGAGGATGTCGAGAATGTGGAGAATGGCAGTGTGAGAGTCGCGGACGCGGACGCATCGCGCATGCTGGGCCGCAAGCGCTTGTACGACCGGGAAGAAGAGACACACGGCGCTGTTTACACCCGGCTCGAGAGCGCCATCCTGCATTACAGTGCGGCAACGCAAGAGGAGAAGGAAGTGCTGCGCAGCACGCGGGTAGCTAATAGCGACTCTTCGGCGGATGCGCCCGTCCCCGGCGAAGGCAGCACCGCAGCACCGCCGTCGCAGGAGACGTGGGGCAGTCGCATGCTGTTACTCGTTACGTCGACCGTGGCTGCGGAGGCCGGAAGTGGTGCCGCGCGCCGCAGCGACGAGGAAGTCGAGCAGCAGCAGAAGGTGCTGGCCTACCTGAAGCGTGTGCGCTGGATCGCCACACAGTGGAACAGCAACGCGAACCAGGTGGCATTCAAGGACGCTGGGGCGTCGGCACCGTCGTGGGGCCAGATGACAGAGGCGCAGCGCGTGAAGGCGGAGATGCTGCACGCGCAGGGGCAGCGGCGCCGCTTTCGGCGTCCACGTCGCGGTGGCGATGGTGGAGCTAGGGGTAACGGCGACGACGCCGACGCTGCCTTGGAGAACGAACTTGGTTCTGCGTGACTGCCTGTCCTCTTTTCTTTGTTTCACTTCGTACGACGGTGTCTCACGGCAGTAGGCGCCGATGGGCTGCGGGACTAATAGAGCGTGAGGTGTTTTCGGTCTCCACCTTTATGAGGTCAGCTGTGCCGACCACTCACGCGCGCAGCGGTCCCATGCGTAGCGAAAGAAGACGAACAAAGCAGTGCGTCGCACAGAACGGTAATGATGAAGAAGCGACGTGCGGAGATAAGACGGCCCTTTCCTCTCTCTCCCTTCTCAAAGAGACGAGTGTGGCACCGGCTCCTGTTCGCTCGACGACGGCAAGCGTGAGGATTCTGTCAAAAGATGGCTGTGAAAATGACGTTCCGCTGGAGATAGTAGAGTGTGGGACGCTCATCATTTGTGTTTTTCGCTTCCACTACATGATGTCGTCCTTGTTCTTCTCGCCTTGCTACCTCGTCTAACTCACAGGACTGACGAGGGGCCTCACAAATACAGGAAGCTACTCAAGAACGGAGCTGGAGATGGGGGACGGTGCTCAGCGAAACTGTGCAGTAACCGTCAGCGTTCAAGGGTGACGGTGGCTCGCACGCTCCGACAACACAAGTGCAAGCGCTCAATGTACCCACCTTCAAGCCAGAAAACCTTGCTTGTTGCTGTTGCCTACTGCTTCGCTTTTCTGGCGCTCCTCACCGGCGTCGCCCTCTAACTTCACCACAGCAGCTGAACACAGCCCGTGAGGAGGCATCGAGCTGCGTGAGCACGGAGCCGCTGCAGTGCCGGGCCGGACGGTGCAAGAGGAGCGAGTAGAGTCTATCGAGGCAATACCCGTTCCACTGCCCTCACCCGAAGCCCGCCAAGACCCATCATCAGCTTGTCGTGAGGAAAAAGACATATCGGCACTTTCGAACTCCGGCGCCTTCGCTGAGGCAGCGGATGCGCGCACGATGCCCAGCACGCGCTTCAGCAAGGCTGGCGGCGCGCCGCTAGAATGGTACGTCATGCTCTTCCGTGGCGCGACACTTTCAAGGTGCGCGCATTCACCCGCCGGCTCTGGTCAGAACGAAGCCTGTGGCAACGGTGTGTGGGAGTAGCAAGCGACTCGAGACAACCAGAAAGACCCAAACACAGACCACATCTACGGTGAATATCTCGTGGCAGTGTGCATTTCACTTTACGTACTGAGCACCCGCCAAACACGGCAGCATTGCGACCTCCCACCCAAGCGGTGAGGAAAGCAGCTCAACCGTGGGTGCATTTGTCGGAATGCCAGCCGCACGGCTGGAAAGATCCCAACCGTAAGACGGGCATTGATTACATTACCTACGGGTGCGCTCCTCACCTGGCCCCCTGAACGCACTACCCGCAATGATGACGGAGCGGTGTTATTGTTGTTTTTCATCTCTTGGCCGTTTTCGCATTCTCGGTGCACACCCTTGCGAAGCGTTCGGCGGTTTTTTTTTGAGGTTTTCCGAGGCTTGTTCGCCTGATGGCGGCGAACCTCACCACCAACGTGCGTGGTATTTCAGGGTCCAGTACTTCCACTCTGTGTGTGTGTATCTGTGAGGAGGCCAGGCAGCACCCTATCTTTCTCTATATTCCTGCCAAAATGCCGAACCACCTCTGGTGTTGGCAGGGTCAAGCACCTACAACGTGGATGTGGACAGAGCAATGTATCGATACTAATATCGGCGATCAGGTTCTGGATAACATGGCGTCGGAGCGGCCTGCGACAATGAATACGCTTTTACCATGGATGTGATGGGTGAACTGCCAGCGTGACTCGAATGCACACCACCTGGCCCTCACACTGCTTCCTGGGGGTGAGGCTGATCTACCCGGCGAGGGATGCACGAGGCGTGGTGACTGGCAGAATGGGGGAGCGGCTGTGAGGCGACCTGCGGCGAGGGGGCGGGCAGAGCTTCAGGCAGAGGCCATGCTCCGATGACTGAGTCAGAGGATTGCTGCAACGTGTGTCTAGCGCTGCTTTGCACCCCGCGAGTTGGGGGGCCTTTGGCAGGGCCGGAGAGGGAGTCGAGTGGAATCTCCTTCACGCTATACGGCAAAGAGCTGGGTACGCTTAGACAAAAAAACAAAGCCGGTCACAGCCGGGGACCGGCTCGATCACTCGCCTTCCGATGAAGGGGATAAAATGGTAGCATGCGGAAACAGAGAGAGACTTGATAGCTGTCATGCACGGCTCGAAGCATGACATTCACCTCAATAAGATTGGGGAAAAACAGAAATGCAGGTGCTGCACACGACCTGGCGGGGGGGGTGAATACGGTGGCGGTGATATTTCACCTCTGGCGCCGACTGAATCCCAACGCAGGCACACAAAAAAAAATGTATGAGCGAGCCCACAACTTTGTGTGCACGACACCCCCCACCCCACCTGTGCAGTCTCGCTGGGCAAAAAGACACGCGTAGAAAGGAAAAAAGAGTCGATCGCGCCCCCACCTACGACGCCAGTAGGGCGCCCTTTTCAGCTTTATGTAAACTTCGTCGTACGCCACGTCTGGATCGCGGTGAGTGCCGCCTTAACTCACTCCTATTCATATCCCGAAGCGGCCGAACAGGAGCATTCTTTTACTTTGCACGAGTCGGCATCTGCTTCTCAACGCTGAGGGTGTTACATGCAGTATCCAACGGCGCAACAGTTTCCGCATCCGCCACGCCACTGTGCTCTTCCTGTCCCTCGGTAACCACATCTGCATACTCGCGGTGTATTTTCGACGCAGCAGGGGCGTCTCGATCGTCAACGACTAGCCCACCCCATGCCTGCAGTAGAATGACAGATAAGGCAGTCTTCGCCGGAGGCGGCTCCTCACACACAAACGTGCAACTAACAATGCCGTTGCCTCCTCCTTCGCTCCACCTTTCTGCAATGTCCATTCCCGCACCTATGTACATCACATTGTACCATCAACGTGGCCCAACCGAGCGAAAAATTACGGGTGCCACTGCAGTTCAATATCTCCTTTCGTCGGCTTTGCACGCAGCAGCAGGAAGATAATGATATATGCCACGCTACAGCCGATGTCAAAAAAACCCTCATAAACAGAGCCCTTCCGGATCTCGATATCCATGAGCTCGAATGGAATTAGGACAAGCTTTCACTCGCAGCTACATTGACTCGTGATACGCATCGCTTCCTTCAACACGTCAATGTGCCACGAACAAGTCAGCCAGTAGATACACACGGCCACCGTTCACCTACCTCTGCTGCACCACGGAGATGCCCAGGAGCGGGCCCACCCAACACCGCCGCAACGCAGCAAAAGCAGAAACACAGCAGGTGGGATGCGCCTACTCGTTTGATCGCCGACACGATTCGTGGTGAGCTGGTGCAAACGCGCTCATGACTGCAGGCCTCCTCCGCGCAGCGCCAGCCCAGGCCTGTCCGCCGACATCGAGAGTCCGCAGCCGCACCACCACCCCCCTTCCAGGGCGGGCTGCAGGCCCTTGGCGTCCCCGCACGCTGGGCACTAGGCCCTGGCGCTACCGTGAGGCGGCGGGCACTATCACGCCACCCACATGCCTTTAGACGACGGAAAAAACAGCAGCCGGGCGTACGTCTGCATTCATGTCTACGCGTCCCCCGTATTTTGTCTGTGTTTGCGAGGCACGGAGGGAAGGGGCTTCCCGAGGCTCTCGCGCGCTCTGCATTCCCTATCCTCCTGCCCTTTTGTTGCGGGTTGCTCTTCTCCACGCGATATTCGTCCTCGCTGCTGTTTGGCGTTGGATACTCAGGTTTCCTCGCTCTTTCTTCTGCTGCTCGCGCTTAGCTGGAGCTGTGCCTGTGCCCGTGTAGTAGCTTGGCTTTGGTGTGCGCGCTGGGCTTCATGCAGAGAGGGACACACGCACGGGAGCAGGCGCTTGCGGCTCTGTTGTTGGCACGATTGTGACCATATCTGCAGAGAGACGGCATGTGGGGCCTGTCTATTTCTCCCCTTGCGCATGCCTGTGTGTAGGGGTGGTGCTGTGGTAGTGGTGAGCCGTGTGCCCTACTCATGCCTCCTCCTGTTGTCTCGACGCGGCGAAAGTGATGCTCTGCCTCTCCACTACCTGCTCTCACTCATTGCTCGGATTGGCCCGTCTCTGCTGCCACTGCCGATGGCGATGTCCCCGCCCCCTCTTGCTTTTCATGGACCCCTACTCTTTCACGTGGCGGTTGCTGTTGCCGCGTATTCCTCCTGGGATGGTGGGGGAGATCACAGGCACCGCGCTGCAGGCTTGTTGTGTAAGCGCAGGGAAAAAAAGGACGGGTGGCGATGGGCTGCCGTAATGATGTAAAGAGCTGGTGCCCAGTATGTGTCGAGCTTAGCGGCGCAGACTGTCGTGATTCCGTACTCTCGCCCGAGCGGCAGGTGCTTTATCGCCACGCTCTGATCCGAAACAATGAAAGAGGTGTATGTGATACTTCTCTTGCAGCCATCATATTTGACTGCATGCGTTCGGCCACCTGTAGGGGGTGGATGACGCTGCTGTGCACCACCTTGACCAGATCCCTCGTCGTCGTCACCCCCCCATGTATAGGTGCCAAGCCGCTAGTTTTGTCTTTATACATGTATGCGCGCCGATTGGGAGGAGTGTCTTCCTTGATCGGGCTCTCTGCCTTTCTTTGTTTGAGCGTCTGCTGTCTGTGCCAATCGAGTGCCCGGTAGGCATGTGGGCTGCTGGCCGACGAGGCTGGGCCACAGTGAATGCGGACGTGACTGTCGTACGGCGATGAGGAGAGTGGGGACGGGCGCGGTGGCCACGGCGTCGGAGGAAGCCAGCTGTGCTATAAGGGGAGATGCAAAGGCCTCGTTCCCCCGGGAGATTGTGAGTGCTGCGTTTTCGCTTTCTCTTCACACGCATCTCCCTTCCTCCGTCCCCTGCCCCGAGCACACCCCTACGCTTCTTTTCGCTGTTTTCGTATTATCTGTCGTGTGTTCCATCCCATCGAGCATTGTGCAGGTGCGCGCGCGCTGTCGCTGTTCAGTCTGAGCATAGCTGCAGAGGGCCGGGGAGGGTAGGGGCCATCGTGCAGAGATGCCCCAGAGCACGGAACGGGCGGAGTGCTTGTTAAGCTGGAAAACCTCTTGGTACTGTCGCAGTAGCTGCGTGGCGCGCGGTGGTATCCTCTGGAAAGCGCCTCCCTGCGTGCGTGCAGGAGGAAAGACCAGTCGCAGCCTCTTGCGCCCGCAAGCACGCAACCGCCGCTGTGCTGCTTTCAGAGACCCTGCCACGCCCTTGTCGCCCCCACGCCCTCCTCCTGGCCTTCCCCCTTCTGCTTCCTCGAGGCTCGCACCGTTCCTCCTGGCCACTGCCACCCCTCACCCGCTTCCCTTACTCGGTAAGACTACGCTAGCCAGGCAGCAAAAAAGTGCCATTTCTCTTTCCCACACCCTTCCCCGCGCACCGCCTTCTCTCCCTCTCCCTCCTCCTTCCAGCATCGGCATTCCTCGGCACTCACTTTCTGTGCACAGGCACCTGGGCCGCTCATCCGTCCGCTCGACTCGGCATTTCCGGCGACCCCTCGCCACGGCGCTCCACCAGCAGCTGTACGCACAGGCGCACATACAGACACCCAACGGCCTGCATCTCTCTCCTTTCCTCCATAATGCCCTCCGTCGCTGTCACAAGCACGGCCGCCGCCGCCGTGGGGCCGCTGCACTCTGTGAAGGCCGCCTCTCACAGCCGCGCTGCGGCACGCACCGAGGCGTGCATGATTCGGCCACAGAAAGGCTCTGCGTGCAACAAGACCTGCGCCATTGTTTTGGGTTGCTTGCTCGGCGCCTGTTTTCTGATCGCCCTTTTCGTGCTGCTGTGGTGTCGCCTCGCAGCGAGGCGACGGCGTGAGCAGCGGCGCAGCGTAGAGGAAGACGCGTACTGGAAGAAGCAGCCCTACACAGGCGAAGAGGAAGCAGGAGCGACTAAAGACATCTCGGAAGTGCCAACGTCGACGATGGCTGAAAGGGATGCGCTGCCGAGTTTTCTCTCCACNCAACCCGCTGTCGGCTGCCTCCTTGTGCAGCGGGGGCACAGTCGCTCGCGTGTTGTCCTCCCGCATTCAAATCGGTGAGGACGAGGTCATGCCACTCTCGCAGAGCCGACTGAACCCTCTGGCGCCGCAGGCCGAGGCGCCGCAGGCCGAGGCGCCGCAGGCCGAGGCACCGCAGCTGGGCGACGCGCCGCAGGAGGAAGAGGCCATGAAGCCGAAAAGGTCGACCCGCAGCTGGCGCGTGCGGGGAAGGGAGCGGAGCCGTGGCGTGAGTGTTGCCGCCTTCGAGGACGACAGCGTAAGCTCTATTGATGATGACCTTGTGTAATTGGCAGCTGCTGGTGGAGCACTGAGCTGCAGCTTGCTGCTGTTTCCGCGGGTCTCTGTGTTAGGGTGTCGTGCGAGCACCGCTCTCTGCTGTGGGGGTTGTCGATGTCGCTCTCTCCCCTACTGTACGGGCTCCCGTGCCCACTTCAACCTCACGGCCACGCCGTCGCCGCTGCTGTTGTACGCTTCTGCTGGATTTGGATGATACCAAGTAGGATGGCGATGTGCTGCACGGCATGCGGCAGTGATGAGCATCGCATGTGGCTGGGAAAGGCAATCGAGGACCCCGTGGCAAAGCCTGTTTCCCGCGGGCTGCCGCTTTTTACTCTCTTCTCGGTT